>NC_080732.1:16944349-17089349 GCF_019097595.1 Hemibagrus wyckioides | reverse complement strand
ATCGCGGATTCTCTCACCACATGACTCAAAACCTTTTAATATTTATTCAGAAGTGTTTATTCTTCATGATCTAACGCTGCACTCAAATCTCCCTATGTTTAAGTTACATTTAATATTTAGTTGTTTACTGCTATTTTATTATTTATGACTTGTTTGAATCTGTATAGTGACCTTGAGTGACTAGAAATGCACCTATAAATAAAATGTATTATTATTATTATTACTGTTAGTCTGAGTGACAACTTCCTGCAAATGAAAGTCTAGACGATTACCGAAGGTTTTTATCCTCAGTTTTTTACTGACAGCAAGATATATAAGGAAATAATCTGTGATTCGAAATGGCCTGACTGTATGACTGGGTTTATGTAATCTAAATATATTTCCATGTAAGTGTTTCATTTCCTCATTCGTGTGAAATATAATCTAGAATTAATAGCAGCCATCAACAGAAATGGTCGAAAATGAACAGCACTCATTTATCAACGTTTTTCGAAAGTAGTCTGTGAATATACTCGTAGGTCAAACTGAAAACAAACTTCCTGATCTCCAGATTTACTTTGTGTGTAAATGCAATTGACCAAAAGTTCCCAAGCTCCATTCAAAGAAATGCTGATTTGCATTAAGCCACACCCACAAAACTCCATAAAAGGCTGAAAGAGTGAAACAGTGAAAGAGCTTCTCTTAAACACAGTGTGTGATCAATTTTCCAATAATGCAGCTCAGGCACTGCAGCTGTATCTTTAGGATATTTGATGGGATGCCATTACTTTTGTTCTAATTGAATGTTTCATGTCTTGATTTAGAGATTTTACTTCCAATGCTGTGTTGCAGCCATGTCGATTTAACTTCGCAAAACTGGAAGAAAACTCATGCTCAAGTAGCACAAAAAAAAAAAAAAAATCTTCCAAAAATGCAGCTCAGCCACTGCAGCTGTATCTTTGAGATCTTTTATTGCAAACTTTTCTCCGCAAACTTGGAAGGAAACTCATGCTCAAGTAGGATATCAATTGGAATTAATTTGCTTTCTGTTTTTTATTTATTATAATAATAATAATAATAATAATAATAATAATAATAATAATAATAATAATTATTCTTATTATTATTATTATTATTATTATTATTATTAGCAGCAGCAGCATCATTATTTATTTATTTTTTTTATTTAAAAAAAACTACTAATTACTAACTACTAGTTACTAACTACTAATTCTTCAGATTCAAGATGTCCATTTAAAAAATGTAAAAAATCTTCCAAAAACGCAGCTCAGCCACTGCAGCTCTATCTTTGGGATCTCTTATGGGATGCCATTACTTTTGTCCTAAATGAATGTTTAATGTTGTCTTCATTTAGACATTGGTTCTGTTAAATTTGTTTACTTCCGATGCCGTGTTGCAGCCATGTCGATTTGACGTCGCTTCACAAACCTGGAAGGAAACTTGTGGTCAAGTAGGAATTTCAAGCGGAATTAATTTGCTTTTTGTTTTGTTTTTTCTTTTATTATTTTCTGTTCTTTTATTTTATTTTATTAATTTTTAAAATAAAAATTCTCAAATTTCTAAGCACAATTATCAGTGAATTATCACGTGTATCATGTATCTTTTATAGGATGCCACTACTTTTGTCCTAATTGAATGTTTCGTGTTGTCTTGATTTAGTAATTAGTTTTAGCTTTGTTTACTTCCAATGCTGTGGTGCAGCCACGTCAATTCACCATCACTCTGCGAACCTAGAAGAAAACTTGAGCTCAAGTAGGAATTTTAAGTTTTCTTTGTCTTTTCCCAGCAGGAGGTTGGAAATTTGATTTGTGACCCAGTGTAACAATATAAAGAGTAACAATATAAGGAGTAGAGCCCAAATCCTGTTTAGGTGACTACAATCTTGTGAAATGTTATGGAAAAGATTCTAAAAGTTATTCAGGGTGTATTCCCAAGATAATCTCTGAATCTCTCTTGTCCTGTCAATAATTCTGGGATTGACAGCTACACATGAATGACTTTGAGGAACCCGGCTGCTTATCAGTGTATATACAAAAAAAAACCTTAATGTAGGTAGCTCATTTCTACTCATCAGAGAATATCTCATTGAGCCAAATAGTCATCTTCCTCTCATTTATTTTTGATTTGCATCAATCCGAACAATATTTATGAAAAAATGGAGCCCTTGAGAGTTTCGAGGATCCTCCTGATGGCAGGTGTACACACAGGTGGGAGTGTAAATAATGGCACTGGAGGTGAAGAGCAATAACGAGATGGAGGGAATGTGACAGATCACGGCATGACTGCAGTGTTAATTCAATCTTAACAGATATTCAAAGTGATCTGTGCTTCATCGTCTTGATGAGTGGCGGCCCCTTTACAAGCAAAACAGAGTCTGAAAGAGCTAATTAAGCCGAGTAAACGGGTGCTCTGTAATTAATCTCACTCTGATTTTATTGTTGTTCTGCTTAACTGGATCACACATTTCAACCAGACGTTTTATTCCCCCTACTGAAAACTCGCAAACCTTTCCAAAAAGAGTTGGCAGGTTTTTCGTCCAGCCGAGCAGGAGTCACACCTGATTCCTCCAGTCTGACCAGCTGGTCTTGGAATATTGGGAGTGGTGAAGAATTATGGACCCTGTATAGAACATTACTGGTTCCCAGTTCTGGTTCTGGATGCACATTTTAGTGCTGATTTATGCAATCAGATAATCACTAGTGGGTGTGTGATATATTGCCTTGACAATCAAGTGCAAGCATGGAAGTTGAGTTTTTCCAGAACATTGACTTCTCCGAGCTGTGCATTATGTAAAAATGGTAGGGCTTGTAGTGGAAAGTGTGACCAAAAAATACAATACAAAAATAAATAAATAAAAAAATCACTAAATTGTGGATGACGCTTTAAAAAAGGGGTTTTATTATTATTATTTTTTTATTATTATTTTTATTATTATTTATATTAATTATTTATTATTTATTTATATAAATTTGCTTTTATAATAATAATAATTATTATTATTATTATTATATTTGTTTAATTTAATTTTTTAAATAAAACTGCTAGTTCTTCAGATTTTTTTGGCACAATTATCGGTGAATTATCATGTCCATTTTTAAATTGAATTAAAACCAACATTTTATTTATTTATTTATTTATTTACTTATTTATGTAAACAATGATGGACAATGATCATTTTTGAGTATTTTCTTTCCACTCTAAGTACCGCTCAAGATTACAATTTGGGGAAATTTCCAAAATCCCAATTAATCATGAACGCAGCATAAAGAGAGAACGAACACGTCAATGCGCAGGACACCAGATTCTTTAATAAGTGTTATTTTATTTATCATAAACACTTCACTTATCATATAACTATCAGTGCCGGCTCATCGTCAGTGTTTTCGGTTTGAGTGTTCGTATCTGGAAAAAACAGTTGTCACGGAAATCCCTTCACATGGTGACATTTCGTTTTCTGAAAATATTTTGTATAACTAACACTACAACCTTTTCTGAACTTAAAATCTATTTTTGAAGCATTTCACTTCAAACATTTTATCTGATACCAAACCAACTCATCAGACTAAAGTCTGTTTCTCAGCTTGATCAAAATGAGCAAGGTTTCAGACGTCTTTAGACAGACTGTCTCTGGTTTTTTTTTTAACCATGGTGTATGTTAACATGTTAAACTGCCTTTTTTACACGGTATGATATTTGCAGACAGATTAAAAAGTAAATGCAACATTTCCACATCAGCGGTTCAGCCACAGCAGCATGTGATGGGGTTTCTAGAGCGACGCACAGGTGTTCGTGTAGATATCGATCATTGAGCATGACTCTATTTGCTTTCAGTTCAATTTAATTCTTTTTTTTTTTTGACATCTTGCATATTCCCACACTACTTTCGTAGCTTGTGCCTTGTCTACATAGTTTACATTTACATTTCTGGCTTTTGGCAGATGATCCTGCGTGACTTACATTTCATCTTATATTTTGTACAACTGAGCAATTGAGGGTTAAGGGCCATGCTCAGGGGCCCAGCAGGTGGATCAGGGATTTGAACTCACAACCTTCCGATCAGTAGCCCAACACCTTAACCACTAATGTTGCATTTACTTTTTAATCTGTTTCCAAATATAAAAAAAATTAAATAAAAATAAGCTAAATAAAAAATTATAATAAATAATACATTTTTTAAAAAAAGAAGAAGAAAAAGTGAGGGCAGTGGTAGCTCAAGTGGTTAAGACTCTGGTTTGTTGACCAGAAGATTGGGATTCAAGCCCCAGCACTAGCAAGTTGCTACCAACCCATCCTGCTCCAGGGCTGCATCATGGCTGACCCTGTGCTCTGACCCCAACCCCCCAAATGTGAAGATGTGTAGTAATGTATATGTGACAAATAGACAACACATCCCCTGCTAGAAGATAAACTTACCTTCTTTTCCAACCAGGAAATCCACATTACAGTAAGTATAAGCCACTCCTATCTTGGTCTCCACTTGCGGTCTCTTCAGGGTTGAGTAGATCTTCCCTGGACTGCTGTCGTCCGTCTGACGGATCTTCCTCAGCCCACAACCCATCTCTGCTGTCGGAGTGCACGATGAACCTGAAATGAGAAAAGAAGAGGAAAAAAGAGAGAAAAGCTTTATGGAGCATGTACACAGGTGTTAAGTCAGGTTTTGTGCTTTTTTTGTTTTGTGTTTCTATCTATTTTCAGACCTGCTGGTTAAGGGAAGTGAGACCTGAACCAACCATTCTTTAGAAATCTATAAATACTTGTAGATGTAGAGATAAACATCTCCATGGTAACGAATCAAACGTCATTTTCCTGCAGGTTCAGCCTCAAAGCAGATGTTTGTTTATTGGGGTTTTCTTAACAAATCTATGAATACTCAGAAAGCTTAAAACCTCCTATTATACCAGAACATCTATTTTTACACTTTACTGCTAAATAGCTTAAACGTTGTTAGCTTTGTGCTCGGCGTACATTGTCTTACATCGTCCTCTTGGCTTTGTTTTTGCACCTTAACCCTGCATTGTCTGGATATTGTCTTGGATGTTGTATTAAGGTTGTGGAGATTGGATACTTCCCTCTATTGTACATCTTGTATAGATGATAGCATACAATTTGCGTTACTTGACATGGAAAAAAAACCCTCTTCCCCACCCTTGGACTCGATCCAAATTACAGTGTAGAAATAGCTAGCCATCTATTGAGGCATCGTTTCTGTTTAATAGTGGCTTATTTTGTAGCTTAAACACAGCTTAGACAAGGTTTCTTGCAATGCTAGTCAGCTAGCTCTGTTTAGGGAAAGATAAGCAATTCAGCTAATAGCATGAACACAGCTAAGTATTTAGAAATCTGCGTCTAGCTGCTTCAATGACAACTGTTCATATTTATGACATGATAAGCTAGCTGGCTAATAGCTTGAACACTGCTAGGTATTTAGAAATCTATCTGCTTACTCCATTTACAATCTTTCAGTGTAATGCTAGTCAGCTAGCTCTGTTTACGGAAAGATTGGGAATCCAGCTAATATCTTAAACATGGCTAAGTGTTTAGAAACCTAGGTCCAGCTGCTTTAATGACAAACTTTCAGTACTATGCTAGTCAGCTAGTTCTATTTATCAAAAATGTGCTAGTCAAGCAATGGTTCACACAGCTAGTTATTTAGTAGAAATGTCTACTTCAGTCTCAAAATTTCAGTATAATGCTAGCCGGTTTGCTATGTGTATTTTAAAAAAAAAAAAAACTTAGCTAGCTGGCTAACAGAAATCTATTTAGAAATCTATATCTTGCTTGCAAATCTATATAGCTAGCAGGCTAATATCTTACACACAGCTTGATATGTAGGAATTTCCAAACACATGCTAGTCAGCTTGTTCTGTTCAGGAAAAGATTAGCAATCGAGCTAATAGCTCTAACTTGGCTAAAATTCAATGGCAAGCTTTCAGTGTAACGCTAATCAGCTAGCACTGTTAAAGAAAAAGATTAGCAATCAAGCTCATACCTCAAACACAGCTAAGTATGTAGCTACTACAACACAACAAGCTTATAGTGTAATGCTAATTAGCTAATTTAAAAAACAAACAAACCATTGCCTGCATAATACCTAATATTTATAAAAACATTAGCAAGCTGGCTAATAGCTTAAAAACTCCTGACAACATTTCAGTGCTTTAATGCGTTCATTTGCTAAAATGGAAAAATAAAAACTAGCCTCCTTTCATGTTTATCTAAAGTACTGCAATGACAGAAGCATGCAAGCTTTTTACTAGCAAGCCTTAGCAAATGGTTTCTGGAAGCTAATGAAACAAAGGACAGAATCATTCGATTTTATTTTGTTGCTACAGTAGCTAGCGACATTACTGATAAGCACTCTAGCTAAAGATTTAGCATCTGTGAAGAAAAAGTGCACTGGAGCGGCGACGGCGATTTTACGTATGCGTATTTGTGCTAAGAGAAATCCAGTAGAAGTTCAGCTAATGGTTTCTGACGGTCGTTAAATAAATAATGAAATGAAGTAAATAAGCTACGGGTTTCTGTAACAGGTGAGAAAGCTGGACCTTCACTTCCTCCTCGTCACACAAACCCGTCCTGACAGCAGCGTGACGGCTGATTAAACGGCGAGGGAGCGACGACGCCAAGTGCACTTTATTATATTCCCTTCTAATTACGTCGTGCGGTTTTACAGTGGCCGGCTAATCCGAGAGGCTGGCGAGGGAGGAGAAAAGCCGTGCAGAACCAGGTGAACGGCGCGAACGCAGAGGTGAGAATCAATCACGGCAAATCAGGGACCCGCGTCGTTCTTCAGGGGGTCGAGGGAACGCGAGACGAGGCCAGGCGCTGAGTTTAATTAGGGCCTCGGCGAGGAGCTTGGCTCGATCACCAGCTCCGCCATGAGAAATGATGCTTTCGGCGAAGCGCGGTCGAATAGATGCGTTTCATTAGGCGTGGGGATAATGATGTTTTGCGTTCAGCGATCATGTTTGAACTATGGGCCGCCACCCGAACGAACGAAATGAGGCGCGAATCTGCACGAGTAGGACGTTAAGGAAATTTCCAGTCGTGCATCTCCCGCGTGAATAATCAACCGTGTTTCACCCTGAAGTGTAATTTCTTTCTCTTTTTTTCCGTTCATTGTTTTATTTTTATTATTCTGTTTGCTCTGTCACATCCCTCTGAGGAAGATTTCAGTTTTTGGGTTTCAGGAGGCAAGAAGCAGATAGAGAGAGAGAGACAGAGAGAGACAGAGAGAGACAGAGAGAAAGAGAGAGAGAGAAAGATATATAGAGAGAGACATCGAGAAAGACAGAGAAAGCCAGAGAGGCGGAGAGAGAGAACCAGAGAGAGAGAGAGAGAGAGAGAGAGAGAGAGAGAGAGAGAGACTGATAAATAATGAGAGAAGGACAGTGATGGAGAGTGTGTGTGAGAGAGAGAAAGACAGAGAAAGAGAGACATATAGAGTCATAGAGAGACACAGAGAGAGAGACAGACAGACAGACTGACAGAGAGAGAGAGAGAGACAGAGTGAGAGAGAGAGATAGAGAGATAGAGAGAGACTGAGACAGTGAGAGAGAGAAAAATAAACAGATAGAGAGACAGAGAGAAAGAGAGACAGATAGAGTCACAGAGAGACACAGAGAGAAATAGAGAGCGAGAGAGAGAGAAAGATTGAGATAGTGAAGGGAGAAACATAAATATAGCAAGGGAGTCAGTGAGAGACAGAGATGGAGTGAGAGAGACAGATGGAGTGAGAGAGAGAGAGAGAGAGAGAGAGAGAAAGAGAGAATGAAATGAAATGAAATGAAAGAGACCTCCCTCTACAGTAATATCTCTTAAAGTGGCACAGAGGACCTGCAGCACTCAGAGCCTCCTCTGTGAGAGAAAACAGATGGAGGCATCACAGACAGATTAAGAGAAAAAGCCTGAGAAAAACTCAGGGTTCTGACGCGAGGAGAGATGATGTCCAGCGCGACTCTCTGAAGGACGCTCAGAGTCGACCGGACCCGAATGAAGCCAAGCGAGGGAAAGTGGAGTGAGGGGAAGGGGCGGAGCTGAGGGATGGATGGGGTATGAGTCGGAGGGTATTTTTAGAGATGAGGGTGGGATTGGGAGATGTTTATAATTTCAGAGTGACTGCTGGATCCCCTGGAATCCTCTGCAGCACCATGTTTTATCCTCCAGAGCGAAGCTCCTCATGCACGCCGGAGACTGACAGCGGAACTGAAGAGCGCGCTCTCAGTAAGCAGTCCACTCCCTCGACACCCGAGGAAGAAGAAGAGGAAGAAGGAGAAGAAGAAGAAAGAAGGAGAATGCCCTTCGGATTTTACCACTTTACTACATGCTCACTTCTGACAGAGAGAGAGCGAGAGAGAGACAGAGAGAGAGAGTGAGAGAGAGAGAGACATATAGAAAGATAGAGACAGAGAGAGAAACAGATAGAAAGAGAGAGAGAGAGAGACAGTGAGAGGCAGATAGAAAGAGAAAGAAAGAGTGAGAGAGAGACAGACAGACAGAGACAAAAACATATAGAAAGATATAGAGACAGGGAGAGAGACAGAGACAGGTAGAGAGATAGAGAAGGATAAATAGAGAGAGAGAGAGACAGAGAGAGATATAAAGAGAGAGAGAGAGAGAGATAGTTAGAGACAGAAAGAGAATGAGATAGAGAAAGAGGGAGAGACAGAGAGAGGGAGATAGATACAGGTAGAGAGACAGATAGAGAGAGGGAGATAGAGACAGGTAGAGAGACAGAGAGAGGGAGAAAGAGACAGAGAAAGAGGGAGAGAGAGAGAGCGAGAGGAAGAGAGAGACAGATAGAGAGATAGAAAGATAAATAGATAGATAGAGATAGTGAAAGAGAGAGAGAGAGAGTATGACATGCTGCTCTGGTGTGATGTATCTGAGCGCTTGATGTTTCTCCTCCTCTCAAAAAAAATTTCATCTAAAATAATCATTTGGATTCTCTCCCTCCCTCTCCCTCCCTCTTACTTGATCTCCTTCTCTCTCCTTCTCTCTATCTGTCTCTCTCTGACTCTCTCTCTATCTATTTCTCTCTCTCGCTCTCTCTCTCTCTTTATCCTTTTCTATCTCTCTATCTGTCTCTGTCTGTCTGTCTCTCTATCTTTCTATCTGTCTTTGTCTCTGTCTGTCTGTCTGTCTGTCTGTCTCTCTCTTTCTCTCATTCACTGTCTCTCTCTCTGTCTCACTATCTATCAAACCCAGGATGCTGAAAAGTCACAGTGTTAGGAGAAGATGTACTGAGTCAGTGATGGTGTAAAGGACAGCATTCAGACTGTCCACCCCTTTTATCTTTGTCTTTATCTTTCTTTTTCAAGTGCAAGGTAACTGATATATATAACAGAAATAAAAATAAAAAAACACTCAAAAATTCCATTATAAAAATAAACCCTGTCATGCGTTGGTTCTGTGGTGTGATACAGCAGTGAGGAAAACATTATGGTGAAATAACAGAGCGTTTATAAAGGTGTAGTGTAGCGTGATTAATGACACACTGCTGATTTCACTCAGTACACTATCACTGATCAGTCTGTTATTCTGGACTCTAATTACCACTATAATTGTCTATCATAGAAATAAATCAAATAAATAAATAAATGTTAAAAAAAGATGGTGTCTGAGAGCAATTCATTTTTATGCATGTATGAGCGTCCAAATTAATGTGTGTGTGTGTGTCTGTGTATGAGTGCGTGTGTATGAGAGTGTATGGGAGTGTGTGTGAGACAGGGAGAGCGCAAGAGAGAGAGTGTGTTTGTGTGTGTGTATGAGTGCGTGTGTGAGAGAGAGTGTGTGTGTGTGTGTGTGTGTGTGTTAGGTCTCGGTGCTGCCGTGTTTCACTGCTCCTAACAGTCTGAGGCGGTGAGAAAAATAAGAGGCTTTATGTTTAGAACAGGTGTTACAGCTGAGGATACAACTCTATGAACTCTATAATTCTATAAACTGTATAACTCTAAACTTTATAACCCTATAAACTCTGTAAAATATATAAACTCTAGAACTCTATAAGCTTTATTAACTGTATTAACTCTATAAGTCTATCAACTCTATAAACTCTATAAGCTTTATTAACTGTATAAACTCCATATCTCTATAAACTCCATAACTAGAAACTCTAAAACTCTAAATTGTAGACCTCTATAAATTCTATAACTATGACACTATAAACTCTAACTCTATAGCTATGTAACTCTGTAACTAACTCTATAGCTATGTAACTCTATAACTCTAAAAACTAAGAGATAAGCATACAGAAATATATATATATATATATATATATATATATATATATATATATATATATATATATATATATATATATATATATATATATATATGTATTATACAGCAGAGCAGCTAAAGGTCATGCTCAAAGGCCCGGTGGTGGTGGTAATGGTCCTGGGACTTAAACTCGCAACCTCCTGATCAGTAGCCCACCATCTTTACCACTATACTACAACTTCCCTGTGTGTTTTTTCTCATTGTTATAAGGATGTAATTGTTATAAGCGTGTATTTAGACAAAACAAGCAGAGTATAAATGCACAGATCACAGACTGCACCAGTAACATCTATTTCTACTCCGATTGAAGTCGCTTCCTCAGCCGCCTCTGATCGCTCGCTTCTCGCTGTTTATTCAGGCTTCCACGTTTCTGCTCAACAAGAGTGTGATGGTGTTTAATTACACAGAGCTCAATTAGCAGCTCGCAGATTAGACGTGATACACGGGAGAAGAGTCGGACGAACAATGACCTTTATTCTTTTTAAGTGACAAATAACTCCAAGGCGCAGCTTCCTGCTCTGTATTTTTGTCCGATCAGCAGGGAAGCCTCTCTCTCTGTCTCTCCGTGATGCCCTGTTTGGACTTCTTGCTTCCTTCCTGCACTTCCTGCATCACCCTCCTCACCTGGGTGGGAGCATTGTGTGTGTGTGTGTGTGATGAGAAAAACAGGACTCTCTGATACAATCTGAACTAAAGGAAAGCCCAGCCAGTCACTTATAAGCTAAAACGTTTGTGTCCTGAAATAAACATGTTTATATTGCTCTGTGTTTAAATGTCACTTCCTATTGTTTTGTTTCTAAAAAGTCATGTGATCGCTACAGACTGTGAGGTGATGAGCCAGTGGAGGTGATGAGACGCTTCGCAAGTCAATATAAGGTCGAAAGTCACATCCACATACTGAGAAGAGCGAATAAGGAGGTGAGAGAGTAACTAGGAGAGGAGAAGCTGCAGTGTAGATATCACTGGCTGATGGGGTTGAACTGGTGGAACTGGGAGGCTGATTGGTACAGCTCACATTTGACTGGTTACTTGAATTAAATGACCTCAAAAACATGACTTTTTTATCCCAGGGGCTAAAAAATGGAACCAGGTCCTGTTTTGGTTTCCTAGCTGTGATGTCATGTTACCAGTTCTTTAAACCACACTTATACTCCTCTATACTTTTATCTTTTACCATTCTCTTATTGTCATCAACTTTTTTTTTTTTTTTTACATTTCTGGCATTTAGCAGACGCCCTTATCTCATAATTTATCAAATTATTTTATACTACTGAGCATTAAGAGCCTTACTCAGGGGCCCAGCAAAGGCAGCTCAGCAGACCTGGAATTCAGACTAACAATCTTCTGAGCCATTGTCCAACACCTTAACCACTAAAATACCACATCCCCTGGAAGCTTAGCCTAGCAGAGGCACACTCATACACAAATCTTTGATTCTGTAGTGCAAGCTGTACCAAAACAGATCATAAACAAAACTGAACACACCAAGTCCACTTGACCTTGAGTAAGGTAGCACAGGTTCCACCGAGACTTGAACTCGGATCGCTGGATTCAAAGTCCAGAGTGCTAACCGTTACACCATGGAACCACACAAGTTTGTCAAGACAAAATGACATAACAGTATTTTGATATTTTGATAGCGAGAGTAAATAAAATCAAATAAAAATGAATACAATGAATCTGTTCAGTACCCTGTAGCTAGTCTCAGGCTTGATGAGCTGATTTTAGCTAACATCTGATTGTAGGGGATCTGCTACAGAAGCTGCAATGGTTCATGGTTAAAAAAAATGTTTATTTATTTTTTATTTTTTATTTTTTTTACATTTTCTTGTTTCTGCTCCAGTATACAGTTCAGGAAGGCACGTAGCCGGTGGTGTTATATACACGTCTCGTATCAGTGTATTTTTTTTTTCTTCTATCTATATAACACTTAGAATGCATGCAAATTTTCAACCCACACAGTGAAATACCACTGTGAGGATCCTGTAAAGAGTCATTAAAAAAAACACCACGATTTCTCCATCAGTGTGTCTGATGCTGCTCTTTCGCCAGAAACAAAATTGCCATTTTCTTTAGGAGAATGCAGACATTTCTATGTCTTTAACCAGCATTCAAAGGGACAAGAAACAAAAATCCATCTGCTCAGCATCTCCAGACCTGGCCATGACCACGCTGGGAGCCCGGCCCCGGCCGATGGGATTGCCATGGGAACCGGCCCCTTGACAACCATTTCATACAAGGCAGAATAAAAGACGACAATCTCTCTCTCTCTCGCCTTTCTGTCTTTATCCCTCCCTCACCCCCCCTATCTTTTTTCTCCCCTTTTCTAATTTAGATTTAGCCGGACAAATCATTTCCTTCGTTTTCTTGCTTCCTTCGCCTCCGCTGCCATGTTCTGGGGCACAGACGGGTTTTATAGGCACAAGAAGAAGTCTATAAAAGTGAGTAAATAACTCAATAAATAATAAAGACCACACAGAGACAGCCAGTCTTTTTTCCTAGGCAGGGTGTGAACGCTCCGATAATGTGGAATAATCGTGGCGTGATCTAAATTTGCTCCCAGTCAGTTCTTTATTAGGGCGCACGGAGGCCAAGTTCGTTTTCCAGCCTCGAACAGGATATTGACATCTCCTCCTTGAACGTTACCGGATCGATACGGCCGCAATTACCTTGACCACCCATTAACAAAGAGAGTCGTCTTTGAGAAATATCCGAGGTGCTTCTTTACCTTCTTCTTGTCAGTGGCCCGCTAAGCGACTGCAGGCCCACGGCTTCCTGACACCTTTTTGCTCAGATTGCCTTTTAATATTCTGTCTCATGACAAAGTGGCGAGGTTTGTGCCCAGGGCCTCCGTCAGCACGTCGGGAAAGAGAGGAAGCTAATCTTTGCTTGAACCAAGAGAGCGTAATTCATTCAAAGTGGCAGGGCGTAGCGGCAAGGGGCAGAAATTGCCATTCATCTTCCGTCAAAGCGCCCGGCTAAGCCGACTCGTTTTTCTTTCTTTCTTTTTTTTGTGAGCAAGGCATCTGATTTGAAGTCCGCCTCGTAAGAAGAGAGTCAACTTCATTTTTTGTTGGAGTGCGAGCCTCGAGTGAGGAGGAACGCTGCGGGAGAACCGCTGCCCTAATTACGCGGGCCGCGAGAGCTCCTTGCCGAGGCGGGGGTGGAGAAAGAATGAAATATGGTATGTACTTGAGGAAAAGGTGTCAGTCATTTCAAAGTCACTTCCGCGCGGTATGGCGTGATCCGTTTCGGATGCGCCAAGCCGTCCTAATTAGCTCAATTAGGCTTAATTGGGTGCAAGAGGATTCTCGGTTCTAATCGGGTTATCAAAATATTGAAGCTTTCGTGTGATCCATTAATCACGCACCTTCACAAGCAAGGACATCTGCCAGCTCGTAGGTACTGACGACTGGATTTAATTAGCGAAATGCTCAGACTTCTAATGAACGCAGGCGCTCGTGACTCATCAAAACGAAGCAGAAACCATGCTGTTAGCTAGAGACGGACGGACGGACAGACTGACAGACGGTTAATGGGTTTTTATTGCCTTTAGGAATGTCAGAAGAGTTGGTCTTACCCATTATGGCAAACAGTCAAACTGGTATTCAAGCTGATTCATCAAAACTAAATCTACTAGAACTTTAATCATGGGAAAATCGATGTACGGCTCGCACACGAGGCAGTGCGGGGAATCCGAGCTGCCGTCGCCAAACACCAACACCAACACATATATGAGAAACATTGGTTCTGGTTATAGATTATGTTTAAATTATTTTCTTTCTAATTTAACAGCAGCTCTGACAGGTTTATATTGTCACCTATAGGTTGATTTGTTCTGATCAAGCAAAAATCAAAAAAAGGTCATTAATTGATTTCTTTTCAATATCCAATGTAGACCATGGCCTTCTGATTTAAACTTTACTTAATTCAAATGTGTACAAGGATTCCCTGGGATTGAACGGAGTAACATTAAGACAATTAGTTTGTGTAAATCCGACATGATTTGATCAGGTCCAAATTCACACATGAGCTGAGACTTGAACCCATGATGCTAGTGTTTTGCAACCACCATGAAATTCTACACAAATACACCACGTTCATGATACATCAAAAATGCAGATACCTAATGTATTTATTAAATCTAAATATATACACCGATCAGCCATAACATTCTGAGCAGTGAGAGGTGAAGTGAATAACACTGATGATCTCCTCATCATGGCACCTGTTAGTGGGTGGGATATATTAGGCAGCAAGTGAAAATTTTGTTCTCAAAGTTGATGCGTTGGAAGCGGGAAAAATGGGCAAGCGTAAGGATTTGACAAGGGCCAAATTGTGATGGCTAGACCACTGGACCAGAGCATCTTCAAAACTGCAGCTCTTGTGGGGTGTTCCCAGTCTGCAGTGGTCAGTATCTATCAAAAGTGGTCCAACGAAGGGACAGTGCTCAAAAGTATCCTTTAAGTCCTGCAAGTTGCAAGGTGGGGCCTTAAGAACTTAAAGGCCCATGTAATTTTAGCTACAGTATAGCTAATTAACAAATTTGAACAGACTGTATGCAGCTCTAAACAATGAAACATTTCCAATATACACTAAAGGTACTGCAGATTAACCATAAAAGGAATGCAGTACTGTAGTTCTCTGCCCTCCACCACATCCCTTCACTCCCTCCAGCACTGCTCAACTGATCTCTCTGTCTCTCAGTGTACAAGGAAGGCATGTATCAAGCCTCTTCTCTGTTCTGGCAGCTGCGGGTGGAACCAACTTCCCCAAGATGTCCAAACTGATGAGTCACTGACCGTCTTCAAACCACATCCAGAGACCTACCTCTTCCTGAGGAACTTAAACTAGCACTTAAAATTGTATTTAAAAAAATATTTCCTCCTAACGGAGTTTTGTCAGACTAATTGTATTGTTAATCTGTGACCCAGTGAACCAGTTTCAGGATGTACATTAGGATGTTCATTGATAGAGACTTTAAAGCAGTTCTGGATAAGGATGTCTGCCAGAGGAATGTAGATAATGTAAATAAAGCTTCTTTGAGTAACTAAAG
This sequence comes from Hemibagrus wyckioides, assembly GCF_019097595.1. Taxonomy (NCBI): domain Eukaryota; kingdom Metazoa; phylum Chordata; class Actinopteri; order Siluriformes; family Bagridae; genus Hemibagrus; species Hemibagrus wyckioides. The sequence goes on along the minus strand of NC_080732.1, from coordinate 17,074,012 downwards.
ATATAGGTTGGCACTGGTGCTAGCCTTATTTTCTTGTATTGTGTAAAGCTGTAAAAACTAGGATTTGCCTCACAGCTCCAGGGTTCGAGCCTGTAAGTTTTCTGTAATGTATTTGTATTTGTTTTCTTTCTGGTTCACTGGTTTCCTTCCAACTCGCATCCCAATGCACTAATGTACCCCTAGGTGAGAAGGTGTGTGTACAGGATATCCTGTGATGGACTCAGGTTGTATTCAGTGTTTGCAGATCTACCAAGATAAATCCAGCTACTGAAGATGAATGAATGAATGAATGAATGAATGAATGAATGAATGAATGAATGAATGAATGAATGAATGAATGGGTGGGTGGGTGGGTTGGATGGATGGATGGATGGATGGGCTGGATGGATGGGTGAGTGGGTAGGTGGATGGGTGGATGGATGGATGAGTGGGTGGGTGCTTGGATGGATGGATATATTAATGAATGAAATGGTGGATTGATGGATATATGGATGTATAGATGAAATAATGGATGGATGGATGGATGGATGGATGGAAAAATTAACGGATGGATGGATGGATGGATGGATGGACGGGTAGATAAACAAAAGGATGAAAGAATGGATGGATGAAAGAATGAGTGGATGGATGGATAGATAGACAGATGAATAAATGAATAGATGGATGGATGTCTTGCCATATTGCCATAACTTTCATCTGTTAGAGGAAAAGTTTCTCAGCTATTTTTTATATAACTCTATTTTAGATCACCGATATTTCAATGTCTATGAAACAGATTTTAAAGCCTTCACGATGCAGCAACAAGAACAACGCTCTCTTAGCAACATCACAGAGACAGTAAAGATGTGACAGCAGCTCTCATGACGTTCCAGCCACAACGAGCTCCTCTGTGCGTGTGTTCCTGAGACCCAGCACGACCCAACACAGCCTCGCAGGCAGCCGCTGGAACTGATTAATGACAGTTTGCCCTCTTCTGCCCTTTTTTTCCTCATTCCTTCCACTTGCCCACGTTTCTCTCTCTCTCTCTCTCTCTTGCACCTCTCTTCTATTCTCTATCCCTCACTTCTTTTCTGAAATACCCTTGACCTCCATTCTCTTAGTAGTAACAAGGGCAAATTCGAGACGAAGGGCTTGTTAAAGGAGTGATAAAAAGAAGACGAGTCGAGCAGCCGAGTCTCAGAGCGAGCTGCTGTCCTGGATCACGCTTTCCTCATGTGACTCACAGAGCACCAAATCGCTGATCTGTGCGAGGGTTAAGGAGGGGTGTGAGTGTGTGTCTGTGTGTGTGTTGGTGAGCGTGTGAAGCAAGTTATGAGGCTTGTGGCTTGCCAAGGCTGATCATCACCACTGATATGCCCTTTATCAGCTGTCTTATTAATCGTCTTGAACAATTTAAAATAAAATTGGATTAAAATGATTTCAAATTTGCCCGTGCGCAGATTGGTACGTTTTTGAAAATGATATTAAAGACGTCCTTTACCCCGTGGAAGTTCTGTTATAAACACACTTGCACTTGTGCACACACCTGCCTTAAGCCTGAAAAGAATTTTTTGAGCCTAATCTCTATTTCTGTTATTTTTGCTCAGACCTCATACATGGTACTAACCATTTAATCTGAATCCCAATGGTTTTGCTGTATTAAATCTGTACAATGTTCTTTGTTAAGCAGTAAGCATGATGATTTAACACATATATGAAGCATCTAAACTTTAACTGAGTCTCTGCGAAGTCTGAGCAACATCTGGATTATGTATGTGGAGATCTTACCTGCTTGGCCGTCGTGGATCCACAGGTGCGTGAAGTCTCAGCGATCGCAGAACGTCTTCTCTGCCAAGTTCACCAACGGCATGAAGCGAGCGAAGGATGGGAAGTGTGCTTAAAAATATCCCCAAATTCCCGGGTGAAGTCCTTAAAGCTCCAGAGTCTGTGATGCGTTCTTCCCGTGAGCACTTTTGGCTCTGTTTTGTCTGAACCCTCACGGCTTATGGTCCTGCGGAGTGCTAAGCGGAGCACGGAGATCTCACTTTGCGTGCCTGCGTTGAGGTCATGCTCAAACTATGCCTGCGCTTGTGTTCTGCAAGCTCAGGAAAACCACATCCTCTGACATCTCTACCTCCTCGCTCCTGCTGCGCTCCCTCTCTCTCTCTCTGTCTCTCTCTCTCTCTCACACACACACACACTCACGCATGCACATGCATACAAACACACACTCTCTCTCTCTCTCTCTCCTACACACACACATACACACACGCTCTCATTCGCTTGCTCGCGCTTAGATTGTCTGAGATGACAGACCACGCTGACCCAGACGCTGCTCGGCCCCTCCACCCTCTCTCTTTCCACTCTCTCTCTCGCTCTCTCTTTCTCACTCTGGCCTCCTCCAGCAGCCGCTGCAGTTCCAGCCCACTGACTGAAGAATACATCTGAGGAGGAGGCACCGGGTGAGAGAGTGCGAGAGAGAGAGAGAGAGAGAGAAGGAGGGAGGAGATGGAGAAGAGGGGAGACAGGAGGGAAATGACTGAGAGAGGAGGGGAGAGAGAAAAGAGAGGTGGGGATTTTAATGAGGAATTTTGGGAATCGCTTGAAACAAGAGTCCGAACCGACAGAAAAAAAAATACACAAAAAAAGGAGACCCAGAACAGACAAACACGGGGCGCCTTCGTTAAGATACGTCCAGCCTTCGGTGATTGTTCACACTTCATGCTACAGGAAGTTCTTGAGGTGAAAGGCATGCATGTGAGCACATATACTTTAACAGTAGAAATCTGCACACATCACAGAGACAGGTTTGCAGAATGTCCGGGGCACTCTGTCGGGTGGGCGTGGGGTGGTTTAGAGTGGCGTTCTTTTCAAAAATGCATTTTTTATAAGCCCCACATGAGACCCTCTGTATCTATTATTCAGACTGATCGCTGACAGAAGGAGGTCGTTACCGATGGCTAAATGGTGTATTGGACTCGTGTTGGTGGTTTAGCCTTGAAATGACGAGTCTCTGAAAATCTCCATCCAGTTCATGCAGATTCAGATGGAACATCTACTCAACTAACATCTCCTCAGCTTTTGAGAATTTATAGAGAGTTTGAAAGCATTGTAAAGCAAGAAATCTGGATTCTGGATGTCTACTTTCAGACACAATTTGTCCAAAGTTGAATGAAGACTGTTATGGATGGAGAAATCAGCATGACTCCAGTGTTCCCAGTTCAATCCAGATCACACACTACTGGACTGGATTTTCTCTGAGTTCCCTGGTTTCTTCTCCGCTGTCCAAAAACATGCAGATGATCAGATATTTTACCCAAGTTCCTTCTAGCTATAAAGAAGCAGAAGACTTTATTTGTTACATATACATTACAGCACAGTAAAATTCATCCCAGCTTGATAAGAAGCTATGATATAGTGCCCCTGGAGTGAAGAAAGGGTTAAGGGCCTTGCTCAAGGGCCCAATATTGTCAGTTTGGTGGTTCTAAGGCTTGAACCAAGTCTTGACCCTTTGAGTCACCACTGCCCTGATAAATAAATGTACATGGTCTCTTTCAATGCATTCATCCAGTATATCCTTACCTGATGCCCAGTGATCCCAGGATATCTTGCATCTGGATCTGGAGCATGTGGAAAAGAGAGCTAATTCTGATCATATACGTAAATTTGTGATGTCATAGTCTTAAAATCTAGCAGAATTAATAAATCGTTTAAAAAATGCTGAAAAAGCTGGAGATCTGTAGTATTCACACATTCTTATATCTGTTTACATAGTGTACATAACAAAAGAGAAGAAATCCTATCATTTCTAAGGATAACTTAGATAATGTTCACTGTCAGTATTTATCCCGTGGTTGTTACAAACATCCTAAGATCATCAGCAAATGTAGCTCATGTAACATGTTTCAAAGCAGTAGCGTCTCAAGCAGACAAAGGGTTTTCAGTGTTTGTCCCTTCACCAAGAACCCGAGGTTGCTTTAATATGATTGTAGAGCCATTCCAGTGGGAGGGGATGGGGCAAAATTTTAGAGCAATCGCAGCTGGACACAAAAGGGATGAGAATCACCAGAGAAGGGAACTTGATTAGGTCCCAAAAAAAGACAGTAATTGAGTAATGGAAGGAAGTGCTAAATGAAAAAAACAAAACAAAAAAAAATCCAATGAAGCAACCATCAAGTGTTGAACAATAACTAATAATGAACTGTACCAACCCTAATTCACAGAATATCTCATTTCCTTCCTGGTAAATATACCGAGACACGGCAGAGTTTGAGATCCTAATAAGCAAACAATTTGATTGAAACACCTACAATCGCTACGGTTACCTTCCACCGTCAGTAAATGAGACAAAAATGATGCCGTGATGATTATCTGGCACTAGCACGTGTCCTTTACCGGAGCCTGAGGATAACGAGAGGATGATGATCTCCCAGAGAGTAATTAGAGCTAATCATGCCACAATCCATCACCTAGCAAAGAGCACGGCTTGTTTCGCTAATTAAGAGTGAAAGCATGCTAGCATGTTATGTTAGTGTGCACGAGTCTCTCTGTTATCTAGCCGTTTTGCTAATCACACGAAATGCTATTCACAGTGCTAACAGAGACGGGAGAACGTGTGTAACCAAAGGAAAATTTATAGAAAAATAACAAGCTACATTTACAATAAGTTGAGTGCATACAAGTACGCTGCTGAATTCTCGAATCTGATTGGTCAAAAGGTGAGTTAATTCAAATTATGTGCTCTAATATGTTATCGTTTCTATGGTAACTAACTCATAGACACTGGTATGGCAGATAATCCACATAATCTAATCCAATCTATGATAATTTTTTTCACCTGTATATTTGATATGATGAAACCTGGAGACATTTCTTGAAGATTTCTGGAAGGAGTCTCCAGTGTCAATGCTTCATTACCATTTCTCCATCACACCAGCCTGCGTTTATTTTTAGATTTTCCTCAGGGTAGCTTTCTTGGAGGTCCCTCAGAACTGCATTAAAAGAGAAACATAACACCAAACCTGGATGAGAAGATGTGATATGTTAGTGAAGATGACTGGATACCATTTTTGGCGGGGAATAAATGAATTATAAAGGGTTTCGATGGGAAAAAAAAAGATTTGGACTGATTCGTGAAAATAGCATGATTGTCCTTATAAGTACAGGTTTTTATGGTGTATGTGCAAGAAAGCCTGATGCCACACTGCCCCCTAGTGTTAGAAGATTCGAACAGCAGGTCATTGGAGTCTGCCGTCATAAAAGTGATTCAAGGCTGCAGGCTGATGAACTGCTTGAATAGGTATAAAACATCAAGGCTAACGTGCTTTCAAATAAAACTGGAGGATGTACAGCACTAAAAAGGATTCTTTCTTTTGCTTTTTATTTAAAAGAAAAATTTAATTGAAGGCTGCATTCTTTTATGAATTCACTTCAGGGAGCACTTTATAGTTTTGTCTGGTCAGGTTTACAGCAAATCTGAAGCCCAACCAAATCCCTTCATGAGACACCACCTTCAGACAAGTTTCTGGAAAGCTGGAGGAAACTGAAGAATCTACAGGAAAACCATACGGGTGTGGGGAGAACATGCAAAACTCCACCCAAGCTCATGATTGAACCAATGTACACTATATTGCCAAAAAATTTTGGGACATATGCCTTTACATGCACATGAATGTAATATGGAGTTGGCCCGCCCTTTGCCACTACAACAGCTTCAACTCTTCTGGGAAGTCTTTCCACAAGGTTTAGGAGAGTGTTTATAGAAAATTTTGACCATTCCTCTAGAAGCACATTTCTGAGGTCAGGCACTGATGTTGGACGAGAAGGCCTCGCAGTCTCTGCTCTAATTCATCCCAAAGGTGTGCTATCGGGTTGAGGTCAGGACTCTGTGCAGGCCAGTCCACACCAAACTCGCTCACCCATGTCTTTATGGACCTTGCTTTGTGCACTGGTGTGCAGTCATGTTGGAACAGGAAGGGACCATCCCCAAACTGCTCTCACAAAGTTGGGGGTATGAAATTGTCCAAAATGTCTTGATATGGTGAAGCATCATGAGTTCCTTTCACTGGAACTAAGGGGCCCAGCCCAAACCCTGAAAAATCTTCTGAATTCAATGATTTAGAGGGGTGTCCCAAAACGTTTGGCAATATAGTGTATATACCTGGAGCTACCAGCTTTACCGCCCTTCCTTCTATGTTGCAATGCTGAGACAACAAAAAAGTTTGACACTGATCAAGAATTTCAGTTAATTGGATTGAGTTAGTCCAGAATCCTTTTTGTCCAGTCTACTTCCAGTGCCTTGTACAGTATTCCAGTTCTAAGCTAACTGGAGTGGATTCTGATGAGAAAAAATCGCTTCTGCTCTGGTAGTCCATCCACTATCCTAAAAAATCCCCCCCAAGGTTTCCTCCAGGTACTCCAGTTTCCTCCCCCAGTCCATAGACATGCATTATAGGTTGTTTGGCATCTAAATTTTCTATAGTGTGTAAATATGTGTGTTCTGAGAGACTGTGCTGAGAGACTGGCATCCTGTCCAGGATTTCTTGGGAGAGGCTCCAGGTTAACCGTGAAGCAGTAGGATAAGCAGTGGGATGAATGGATGGATAGATGGATGGATGGATGGACTGATGGATAAATGGAGGAATGGATTAATTGATGGATGCATGGATGGATGGATGGGTGGATGGATAAATGGATGAATGGCTGGCTGTATGAATAGATAAACATATTGATAGATGGATGGATGGATGGATGGATGGATGGATGGATGAATGGCTGGCTAAATGGATGAAAAAATGGATTGATAAACAGATTGATAAATGGATGGATGGATTGATGGATGAATGGCTGGCTAAATGGATGGATAAACAGACTGATAGATGGATTGATGGATGGATAAATGAATGAATGGACATTCTCTCAACAATGCTTCCTGTAGGTCTGAATCAGTAAAACTGAGCTTTGATGCCAGTCACTAAGGTAACCATGACGATGCAATAAATGTATTTCATGGCATGTCGGGTGAAAATTCAGTAAAAAGGAAAAGCATGGTATGTCCTCGCTCTTGTACTTAGAAGTTTGATGTAAAAGGACACGGCTCAGGCGTTTAATCTATTGCTCATTTCTGTGCAAATGAACAATTGTGATTATCTTGTGAAGTGAAAGTTTTAAGCTTTACAATATTAAACGAGGTTAAAGCACGCTGCTGGGCTGAAAGGACGTATGCATCAAGGACGAGGACGTTTTCTATAAGATCACCTTATTCCAACAGAGGATTTAAAGCAAGGATTAACTGTTGACCTTGAAAAGCAAACATAAACCTTCACCAATACCAAAAAGACAGAACGTCCATTTATATGATAATGGAAGAAGAGAGGGAGCGGTTGCTGTCGGTGGTATTAGTTAATCTGCGTACAAGCAAATGCTCTTTCTTCTCGTTTGATTCCTGAATTGATTTCTTTTTGACACCAAAACTCAGTGACAGAACATGTAATCAACTGTAAAATTGCCACTGTGCCTTTTGTCAGATGATGCATGGAGTTTAAACACAGACTCAGAGGTTTTGGCAAATAGAAAATGAATAGCGTGTTATTACAAGATAAATCCTTCAAAAGACCAGAGGATTTTAAACCATTTGCTAAATATACAGCGGGAAATATAAGTATTGAATACATCACCATTCTCAGTAAATATATTTGATGCTACTGACGTAATTTTCACTAGATGTTGGTAACAACCCATGCAATCCACACATGCAAATAAATTAAACCATAGATGCCCAGAAATTGTGCAGTAATGTGAAATGACACAGGGAAAGGGAGGTGCAAAAAGGCATGGAAAGACAAGACACCAACTGAAATCAATCAGTAAGTAGCAAGTCAATGCCAATTAATATCAGCTGCTTCAGTCCCCATCTGATGGCCTAGAAAAAGGTCTCATTACCAAGGTGTCACACAAGAATCTCTCTCTTTTTTGTGTTTTTCTGAGCTCCGTCAAGCTGACCTACAATTTCGGCTAAGTTTCCTAGTTTGCTATCCTAGATCATAACTTTTTATAACATCTTCACTAGCTGATAGTGCCACATAACATTCTCATCCCAAACGCTTTTTATATCACTAGTTTTATTTGTTTTCGTGAACACCCGCTTACAGCTGGTTAGCCCAATAGCACGCTAACCTGTTAGCCCTGCTATTGGCATGCTAACCCACTAGCCCAGCTATCTCGAGTCTGTTTAGATTTGACATTTTCACCAATTATCTCTGTTATTCTACTTCATTTTAACACTATGTCGGTTGTGGGTTTGCCTTTGAGTGCAGGTGAGGATTCCTTCGAGCTGCACTCGGTGGATGTGGAGCTGGAGGCCGTGGAAAAGCAGATCCGGGACCTTCAGGTGAAGCTAGCCCATCTGCGACAGCGGAGAGCTGCACTGGAATCATCCCGGGCTGACGCTCACCTGTCCCAGGTAAATCCGCAGCGTGATACGGTTACTCCCACAACCTCAACACCACGTGTTTCTCTGCCCAGGCCCAGCACAGCTAGGAGGCAGCCCGCCCAGGTTTCGTTCCCTCCGGCGCCGGGGTACCACGGAGCCTGGATGCAGCAGCAGCGGAAGACACGCGCCTTGCCCCGGCCGAGGACCTCTCCCCCTCCGCCACCACCCATCTTCGAGATCTCGACCCGCAACCGCTTCACTCCCCTTCATGAGATGGCGTGCAATGTGGTGATCATCGGAGATCGTCCGGCACGTCTGTGCTACCGCGGCTAAAGGTAAGGTGCGCACTCGTTGTTTTCCTGCTGCTCGTGTTGTTGATGTTGCTGCACAGGTACCCGCAATCCTCACCAAAAACATTGGAGCTGTGGTCCTCCATGCTGGCACGAATGACATCAGGCTGAGGCAGACGGAGATCCTGAAGAAGGACTTCAAGAACCTGGTGGAGAAGGTTCACACCACATCGCCCCCGATGAGGATCATTGTGTCAGGACCACTTCCCACGTTCCAGCGAGGAATCGAACAGTTCAGTAGGCTTTTCACATTTAATGAATGGTTACAGTCTTGGTGTCAAGAACAGAATATACCATTTGTTGATAATTGGAATGTTTTCTGGGAGCGTCCTAGGCTCTACCGTTACGATGGCCTGCACCCAAGCAGAGCTGGAGCAGCAGTCCTCTCGGACAACATATCCAGGACACTGCACACCATCTGACTGGCAAGTCATTCCTCAGATTATATCTATAATAGCTACTGTTCAATTCACCAGACTAATACAAGTTCACACATAGCTCGTCCTATAGAAACTGTGTCTGTTCCCCGATTAGTGAGATTAAAAGATAAATTTGTTAATAACTCTCAAAATAATCTTATCACAATTAATCCTGAAAAAGACCAAATAGGTAAAGAAAAACAATTTCTTAAGTTTGGGCTTCTGAACATTTTATCCCTTGCACCAAAAGCACTTATTATTAATGAAATGATCTCAGATTATAGTTTCGACGCACTCTGTCTTACTGAAACCTGGCTTAGACCAAATGAATATATTGGCCTAAATTGGCCTACTCTGTCAGGATATTCCTATAAGCATGAGCCCTGTCAGACAGGTCGTGGTGGAGGTGTTGCAACGATCTATAATAATTCTCTTACCGTTACTCAGAAAACAGGATCCAGATTTAACTCATTTGAAGTGCTTGTCCTTAATGTTGCACTCTCAGACAGGCATAAAAAATCCCTACTATATCTTGCTCTGGCCACCGTGTATAGACCCCCGGGGCCCTACGGTGTTTTTCTTAATGAGTTTTCACATTTACTTTCAGATCTTTTGATCAGTTTTGACAAAGTGTTAATCGTAGGAGACTTTAACATTCATGTAGACGATGCTAACAATGGGTTAGGACTCGCATTTATAGATTTACAAAATTCCTTTGGGGTTAAACAAAACATTAATAGACCAACTCATCGTTTTAATCATACACTAGACTTAGTTATATCACATGGGACTGATGTTGTAACCGTTCTACCTCAAAGCAATGACATCACAGACCATCACCTCTTAATGTACACTCTACCTGTAGAACATATTAGACACGTCTCTCCACGTTATAAACTTGGTAGAACTATAACTCCGACCACTAAAGACAGATTTACAAACAATCTGCCAGATCTGTCTCAACTTCTTATTAGACCCCGAAATGCAGATGCACTAGATGAAGTAACCAACAGCATAGGCAATGTTTTTACCAGCACACTAGACACTGTTGCCCCCATCCGACTAAAAAAGGTCAGAGATAAAACACCTGCACCATGGTACAATAGTCATACTCACGCCCTCAAGAGAGCAACCCGTAACCTCGAGTGAAAGTGGAGAAAAAACAAATTAGAAGTTTTTAGAATTGTGTATAAAGACAGTCTGGCCAACTATAGACTATAGAAAACTATAGAAAAGCTGCTAGGGCTGAGCATCTGAGCAATCTGATTGAAATAAACCAGAACAATCCCAGATTCTTATTTAGTACAGTGGCTAGACTAACAAAACATCAGATTTCTGGAGAGAGTATTTCAGCACAGTTTAGTAGTGAGGACTTTATGAATTTCTTCACTAAAAAAAATTGATAGTATCAGGAACAAAATATTGGATATTCAACCACTGATGGCATCCGGTGATCCAGACCAGCCTATAGCTCCACACTTAAAGCTACAATGCTTTACCAGCATAGGGCAGGAAGAGCTAGTTAAACTTATCACCATGGCTAAATCAACAACGTGTTTGTTAGATCCAATTCCAACCAGATTGCTGAAAGAAGTGATACATGCAGCTGGAGAGCCTCTTCTTAATATTATTAACTCTTCGTTATTTCTAGGTCATGTCCCAAAATCTCTTAAGTTAGCAGTTATTAAGCCCCTTCTTAAGAAACCGAAACTAGACCCTGATGTAATATCAAATTACAGACCGATTTCAAACCTTCCGTTTATATCTAAAATATTAGAAAAGGTGGTGTCAGCTCAATTATGCTCCTTCCTACAGGAAAACAATATCCTTGAAGAATTTCAGTCAGGTTTTAGGCCCCATCATAGTACAGAAATTGCACTAGTTAAAATCACAAATGACCTGCTTTTAGCTTCGGACCAAGGCTGCATCTCCATTTTAGTCCTGCTTGATCTTAGTGCTGCATTCGACACTATAGATCATAACATTCTCATAGATCGCTTACAAAATCACATAGGTATGCAGGGACAGGCATTAAAATGGTTTAGATCCTACCTGTCTGATCGATACCACTTTGCAGATTTAAATGGAGAACTGTCCAGTATAGTGCCAGTGAAATACGGGGTCCCACAAGGGTCAGTTTTAGGACCTCTGCTTTTCTCAGTATACATGCTTCCATTGGGTGACATCATTAGAAGGCATGGGATTAGTTTCCATTGTTATGCCGAAGATACCCAGTTATGTATTTCATCAAAATCAGATGAAATATCTAATTTGTATAGACTGAGTGTGTCAAAGATATTAGAGATTGGATGATCGATAATTTCCTATTATTAATTTCTGACAAGACAGAGATATTACGTATTGGCCCAAAAACTAGTACACAGAAGCTCTCGCAATTCAGCTTGCATCTAGAAGGATGCACTGTTACCACTAGCTCAACAGTGAAAGACCTGGGCGTAATATTAGACAGTAACTTATCCTTTGAAAATCATATTCCCATATAACAAAAACAGCCTTCTTCCATCTTAGAAATATTGCCAAGCTTAGGAACATTTTATCTGATGCAGAAAAGCTAGTTCACACATTCATGACCTCCAGACTGGACTACTGTAATGCATTACTAGGTGGTTGTCCTGCATCTTCAATAAACAAGCTACAGTTAGTCCAGAATGCAGCCGCCAGAGTTCTTACCAGATCAAGAAAATTTGATCATATAACCCCAATATCATCATCCCTGCACTGGCTACCTGTGAAGTTTAGAATTGACTATAAATTAGCTCTACTCACATACAAGGCTCTAATTGGTTTAGCTCCCACCTATCTCTCCAGTCTTCTAACACGTTACAATCCACCACGCTCTTATCGCAAAATTCCGGACTGCTAGTAGTTCCCAGAATATCAAAGTCCACAAAAGGGGGTAGAGTGTTTTCGTATTTAGCTCCAAAACTTTGGAATAGTCTTCCTGACTGTGTTCGGGGCTCAGACACAGTCTCCCAGTTTAAATGTAGACTAAAGACTTATCTCTTCAGCCTGGCATACATCTAACACTTCCCATAACCTTGTACTCCAGTACATCTGATTAAATGCACATTCATCTAGTACTGCTAATATTATGAACAGCAGCTACGCTAATGCTGTTCCATTGTTTCCCTTCTTCTACCCATCCCGAGGCATACAGAGACTGTGTCGGCTCCACTGGCATCCGGAGATGGACCAGCTCCAGCCGAGTTCTGCTTGTGAGGATTGGGATATTCAAGCAGCGCCATGGACAACAACCTCCTTATTGATTTACAAATGAGGATGGGTTCCCTTTTGAGTCTGGTTCCTCTCAAGGTTTCTTCCTCATACCATCTAAGGGAGTTTTGCCTTGCCACGGTCGCCTCAGTCACCTCAGGCTTGCTCACTTGGGATAACACCTAGGACTGTCTGTCTGTCTGTCTGTTTATATGTTTGTTGTTTTCTTATGTCGTTTCTCATGTAAAGCTGCTTTGAGACAATTCTCTTTGTTAAAAGCGCTATACAAATAAAATTGAATTGAATTGAATAATTTCATAATGGGTAAAAGCAAAGAGCTCTCTCAAGACCTTCACAACCTTATTATTGCAGAACATACTAATGACATTGGTTACAGAAGGATTTCAAAACCTCTGAATGTTCCTCTGGACTTCCTCCAGTCCAAGTGGCAAGGACTATTTGGACAGCTTGAAAAACACCTGGAATTAGCAGGTACAATTGTTTCAAAGAAAACAATAAATAATGCATTCAATGCCATGGCCTGTATATATGCCCACCATGCAAGACTCCATTGCTGAGAATAAAGCATGTTGAAGCTGGTATAAAGTTTGGACAAGCCTGTGAAATACTGGGTGAATAGTCTGGTCAGATGAGACCAAAATTGAACTCTTTGGGTACCAGAATGCACACCATGTTTGGAGGACAAACGGCACTGCACATCACCCCTAAAATACTACACCAACAGTGAAGTTTGGAGGTGGGAACATCATGGTGTGGAGCTGTTTTTCAGCATACGGTACAACTCATATAATAAAATTAATCTACCAGGATGATGAAGATGAAACAAGGGTGGACATTTCAGCAAGACAATGATCCCAAACACACAGCCAAGGAAATCAGTTGGTTTCAGAGAAAGAAAATAAAGCTGCTAGAATGGCCTAGCCAATCACCTGACTTGAATCCAATTGAAAATCTATGGAAAGAACTAAAGATCAGAGTTTATAGAAGAAGCCCATGGGACCTTCAAGATTTGAAGAGTGTTTGTGTGGAACAATGGGCCAAAATCACACATGAGCAATGCATGCAACTAGTTTTTCCATACAGGATGTGTCTTGAAGCTGTCAATATCAACATTATTTACATTTCTAGCACTTATCCAGAGCAACTTATCTCATTTTTATATAACGGAGCAATTGAGGGTTAAGGGCCTTGCTCAGGGGCCCAGCAGTGGCAACTTGTTGGACTTAGGATTTGAACTCATGACCTTCCCTTTAGTAGGCCAACACCTTAACCACTAAGCCACCATATCCCTTCAACTAAGGCTTTTGTTAGAAGTATTAAATAAATTTCAGTAAGCCTGTTTAAAACTTTTTCCCTGTGTCATTTCATATTATTCTTTGATTTCTTTGCGTGTGTTGTTACCAACATCTGTTGAAAATTTCACGTCAATAGCACCTTCACTGAGGAAAACAGTGACGTGTTCAATAATAATTTTACCCCCTGTATATAATAAATATTTGCATGACAATCAGAATGTTGACTTTGGGACACGTCCAAAGGTCTAGAGGTAGGTTCACAAACAGGACAACAAAGGGAATGTTTAGACAAAATCCATTAACTGTACAAAAGACAAGACAGGGAGTAAATAAGAAATAAATCACAGGGTATGCATTATTTGTTTGATTAACATAGCCCAGAATTCTTCTTCTAAACTCCTGCCAGTGAATTCAAAGTCAATATTCAAATGTCTATATACATATGAAAGAGAGAGAGAGAGAGAGAGAGAGAGAGAATTTTTTCTTTTTTGTCCTTAGTCTTTGCATGAGAAACAAGCTCACATTATCTACAATTTCACTCTTTATCGTCGCCTGGACCATTATCTACGTTACATTATCCAATCTCCTTTTCCTTTGTCCAATCTATCTTACAACAAAAAGGTACAGTATCTGTACATAATAGATCTGCAATTTGTATGCCAAAAATGATTAGATATAATTAAGGTTATTTGCTTTAAAATAAGATCTTGGTGAGATCTTTAAACCAAGAACATGCTTTGTTTACCTGAAACCTTGTTCCAAATCCAGCCCTAGGACACTAGGCCATTAGAGGAAAATACTGAGGTGGGTTTTAAAATGCAGTCAAAATACAACAGAATAGACGTAACAACCAAACATAGACAGATTCCAAAAACAACATTACCAGAGATAAATTTAATGCAGGTGTAAACAATAATAAGATCAGGGAATGTAGCCAGAGATGAGGCAGGAGCCAGCGCAAGACAAAGACAAAGAAGGGTGTAACATCCCCACGATCTTCATATCATCATGTGAAGGCGTTCATATTAAAGCCTGTAAAATTACTAAACATATTTTCATTGGATTAGTTTTGGATCTCAGTCATGCTCAATTACATCTGCAAACATCTGTGCGCTCTAATGATCCTACACCAGTGTCAATATATCCTGACTGACATCTCAGACTGAGAACATACATTAAAAAAAAAAATTATATCTTGGATTATAGATTTTTTTTTTTAGTCTATTAAGTGCACTTTTAATGTTGTATCGCACTGAGATACAGATGTTTGCTTAGTGTGATTTAGCTGTATGGGTTTTACCTCATACTCTGAATATGAAAATGAAAACCCACATTCAGCCAAAACGCCAGCGCCGATCGCTTCCTTATCGTATTGTATAAATCTCCACTTGTACTTGCTTTTCTTCAGATAAAATTACAAACACATGGAGGGACCCTGATTACGTGCTAATCTTGATCGTGCCTAATTTATTTGCAAACATGCAATTACATTACAATAAAGGGAATGGATTACTTTTCACTAAAAAGGTGAAAGGGTAAAGAAATTTGTTTCTATGGTTTTGCACTAAAAAGAACCCTGTAAGGAGTCTTTGATTCTTTGGGTAGTTTAGGGATCGTGGCTTCTCAAAGTCTTCTACTGGACCGTTCTGTTAAAGAAATACAGTGGAACCTTGGCATAGGAGTTTAATTCGTTCTGGGGAGAGTTCTTAAAGTGAAAATATAATTTTTTTCATTTCATTGTCTGTACCGCTTATCCGATCTATACTCAGGTCACAGGGAGACTGTGCCTATCTCAGGCATCATTGGGCATCAAGGCAGGATACACCCTGGACAGAGTGCCATCCCATCGCAGGGCATCTCATTCACTCACTACAGGCAATTTAGAGACTCCAATCACCCTAGAAGCATATCTTTGAACTGTGGGAGGAAACTGGAGCACCCAAAGGAAACCCACCGAACACAGGGAGAACATGCAAACTCCACACACACAGTGAGCAGGAGTGTGACGCGAACCCAGGACGCTGGAGGTGTGAAGTGAACATGCTAACCACTAAGCCACCACGCAAGGTGAAAAACTGTATTGCAAAACAAATTTTCCCATAAGAAATAATGTCACCCAAAAACATGACCAATATGACCAATACGAAATGAATGTAAACTGTATGGCTGCTTACAAAGAACTGACCCAAGCCAAGCATTCCATGTCAAGGCTCCTCACAGGAAGTCATGCCACAAAGCTTGGACTAAAAATAGAACAGACCACCCACGCCACCAATCTGTCGACAAAAAAACGCTCAAAAAGTCACCTAGCTTTTGAACGCATTCCGAAGGCAATGTGGGTTGACTCTTTCAAAGCAGCTTTCACTGACTGTAAATAAATTATTAAAATTTGTAAACTCGCTTTAGTTGGCTTCACTTGGCTTCACTTGGCTTTCCACCGATGCTAACAAGTTTTGAACAGTACCTGGACGTACACGCAACTTAGCCGTCGTTTGGTTTAGTTCGGTTCGTTAATATGCTGAAAATGCTTCGTATGCTGATGCAAATTTCTTGTAAAATTTAATTTCTTAAGGTGAAAATTTGAAAGGGAGGGCCTTCCACTGTAGTAAAGTCCTAACTTTTTTCTAAACAGCTACAAATACAGACATAAACAAGAAGTGTACTATTTGTGTTTTTAGAAGGCTTGCCAGAAAGGTTTACAGAGCAATTACACTCTAAGTAACTGCCTGATCAGGTTCATAGTGGTGTTAATTAGTCCTGTGTTTTGGAAATCCCAGGGTTCTGTGAATATATACTGGATGGAGAGGGCAGTCTATCATGGGGCACCTCGCACACACTTACAGGCAGCTTATACACCAAGCTTTTAGGAGGAGGAAGAAAACTGGAGAACCCTGAGGAAAACCTATGCAAAGTGCACAGGAAGCACACACAGAGCTTAAGAACATACCTGACTAATAAATTCAGATGAATTTACATCTTATTCTAAGCAGTCTTGTAAAGCTGCTCAGTTATTTAGATTTTGTCAAAGTGGAAGCTATTGTAATTGTAATGTAAGCATTAATGCTTTTTTCTAAAATAGGGTCTAAAATTGAGCATAAAAAGTGCTTCTGGTTGTCCAAAACTTTATTTATGTTTTGATGTTACGGTACGTTTCGTTCTCTCCTAAATCATACAAAAGGTCTTCTTAAGAAACCTCTTAAGAACCCCTTTGTTCAAATGTTCCTTTAAAGCTGACTTAAAGACATGCATAACCATAAAAACGTCACCTCTCCTAACATTTAATAAGTTAGCTATCTACACTGTTTTAAGTAGTGTATATCTCATTATCTAAATGTAACTGCGATAGCGCTGAGTCACATGTGTTTGCTCAGTACATTAAACAGATATGAAAGGGCTAGCATTTTTCACACAGTTGTTTTCATGAAGGTGGAATTAACACCAAAGGATATCCGTATAGAGAAAAATGTATACATGGAAATGACGCAAGACGATGCATGAATGCCAAATCCATCCGAGTGTTGCTTGTGAGCGATGGTGGGATTAACACCAAAAGTTAAACACGCATTATATGGCAGGTAGGTTTACTGACCCGTGCAGAAATAGGTACAGTTTATGCAAAGCATGAACGTGTAGTTCATCATTAATCATCTTTGGGTGTAACTCGCCGCCATACAGTCTAGTGCATTTGTTACTTCTTTATCAACATAATCCACTGACTTTAAGTGGGTTAATACATAGGGTTGGTTTCATAAATTATTTGCTAGAATTCTTGCCCGTTGTTTGCAGACTAGAGCCACATCCCTTTGTGCTGCTCAGGGTGGGTCAACTGAATGTCATTTATGTATGTCAAGTAAGCATGTCTTGTGAATGACACTTTGCTTATAAAAAGCAGCACAGAGAGCAGAAACGACATCTAGCATTGTTCATCTAGCATCAGCAGGTATACATCTTACTTACACCTCCACTGACTATTAATATTAATGCAAGCTGTAATTTTAACATTATTAACAGTATCTATAGTGTTATTCTTTCAATATAGAGTTTATAGTGAGATATATTTTGCTGTTCTACTAGGATATAAGTATATTATCATAGGATAATGATTGATTTCCGGTAAACGTACAACATATTGAAAAGGAACTTTTGAATGTTTACTTATTTCCATAGGGTTTCATGTTAAGATATGGATTTTGAAGTTGTTACTGTGAGTCTAAGACTTTAAAAACATGTCGAAGATGTTAAATCATGCAATTTTACATTTTACAATTGTAAAGTGTACAATCTAAAACCATTACAGTTTTTTTTTTGCAGTTTCACATTTTAAAATTCACATTTGAAATTCTACATCGGAGCTGTTCACTTGTGTCTTTGGAAGTTCATACAACTTAAAATTTGATTCTAAATTATTTAAATTAAATTTTTTTTTTTTTTAAATTATACAACAAAATAAACTTTTTATTTTCACACACTTTACCACAGTAAAGTATTATTTTATTATGCAAAAGTATATACCATAATTTACTTTATTGCTTACATAAATATTACCTTATATACTTTGTAATTACCTAATATTTTTTTAACATGTAAAATACTTGCAGCCACAAAATACATACAGCCATACCTATTATTGTTTCACAATTTATACAATTTGTTCTGTATATTTACTTATAAAGATTTAGAAGATTTAGAAACCAAAACCGGTGACTTGTAATAATTTCCAGGTTGAATGTTTAAGTTAAGTTCAAAATGATGTAATAATCAATATAAAACTTTGTGTACGTAAATTATTAACAATAGTCATGAATTTGGACATTCAATCTGTATACCTGCAGTATTCAGATTAGTTATGATGTATTTGTAATTCTATTCGCATAAGCTAAGTCTATTCTATAAGCTAAGTACAAAATTTAGGAGTAAAAGTGATTTCTTAAGTATATAGTAAGTCGTGTTTTACACTTTTACCTATTAAATTTCGATTCAGAACATGTACAGCTGAACATTTTGAATGTAATTTGAATTTAGTAATGAATAGAGTTAAAGTTGTTTATTCTAGTTTATTCTAATATATTTATTTAGCAAGATGTTGAACTTACAAGTAACACTAGACATAATAACAATTTGCATGTTGAATGTATTAGTAAGTAACAACTAAAGTAAAATTTACTTCAGAGCTTAATATAAATCAGTAAGATTTTACAGTTAAGTTCTAACTTACTCGCCTGTAAGAACATAATTACCTCACCTACCTTTACAACATGTTCGAATAATGATCTTAGCATAAAGTCTGAAAGTATATCTGTTTTTTTCCAGTATAGTTATTGTACATATTCAGCCTACATGTCAATACAACGTATTATCTGTACACTACATTATTATCTATAAATGTAAAAAAAAACTATTTTAGTTTCTACAAAAGTTACTTGAATATCAATCATGTACAGTAGCTGTACTAGATATTATCAATAATTACTGATTTATTTAATATTAACACCAGGTAAACACCTGTACTACTATACTAAAGTGCTACTATAATAATATTATATTATACTGTATTGTATACGTAATGTAATGTAGTATGTAATACAGTAGATGAGGATGAAATTTCAGGACAATGTTGAGTATATTATACATCCAGCAAAAGTTATATATATATATATTTTTTTTAAATATATATATATATTGTTCTCAGCTATTTTTGGAAATAGAACTAAGACCTTTGGCACAATGCTTCTCTGGAGTGTGTTTGTGCTCGCTCTGCTTCATATGAGCTCCACCTGCAGTGTGGTAAGTGGCTATGAACACAATAACACCATGAATTCACTCATAAATCACTTGAAAATGACAGTTGAGCAAGACATTGTATAGCAAGGTCTCATAAACGGCATAATGCACTTGCCACGTTCAAGTCCTACTGGGAAGCGCGTATTTACGAGTCGCGAAGTGGTAATTACTCTTGTCGAAGTAAAAACAAACCTTCTCTTAATTCCCTACAAAAAATCCAGCAAGATGTTTTAAGTCGACTTTGTTGTTTTTAAACTGAAATCAGCTTCTGAGACGAGTAAACATCTGTTGTCAACAAATTTAGCTGCATATACAGACGTTGCTTCACCCTGTTGCTTCCACCATTATTTTTTATTTATTATTTTTATTATTTATTTTCTTACTGACACGCCCCAGCTCAGAAACTCGGAGATTCCTACTCGTAATTCTGACTTTTTGATGCCATTCATGTGCATTGAATGCGCATAAATATGATCTTTCTGTGCATTTAACTCATAAATACGATCTGTCTGACATGCCTTGAAAGCACTGTTATTGTAAATGCGGACTATTTCACACACTTAAATGCAGATATACAGCTGAATTTGTGATTTAGTCACAATGATGTTTTATCTACTGCAGTTACCATCCTATACTACTGTACTACATAAATCTTATGTAATTAGAGTATAGCAATACATTAACAATAGATTCCACATCAGAAATGAAAAGTTATAGACCAAAACACAATACGTACTTTGGGCATCTTAGAGATCAGAAATAGGTTTGATATCAGGGTTTAGATTGAAACAATAAAGGAAATAATAATACAGCATGTTATTAGAAGGAAGGAAGGAAGGAAGGAAGCAAGGAAGGAAGGATAGTCTGAGAACTAACATGAAATAACACAAATAATCTGCTCTAAATATCACAAAAATTCAATTTCACAGAAATAAAATTGAAGATGTTTTTTTATAATAATAACAATAATAATATGTTGAAAATAATAGTGTTTTTTTTTTCCTCAATCTTGTCCTGTAACTCATTGTCTTATGGCCTCAACAGTCAGGTAAGCCCTAATCCTATTACAATTAACCTCTTACAAAACATGACCTTGTATATCATTGACTGAATCAGTCATTTATTTATGTCATAATGTTCCCCAAATAATTAAATTTTCAATCATAAAATTGGCAGAATTTGTTGATTTTTCCATTTCTAGACATTAGCCTTGTATAGAAAGAACAATAAATAAAGTGGAACACATATGAAGTTTATAGATTTGTGTCATTTGAGAAGTTCTAGCAGCTGAACCCAGTCCTCTGATACCTTTGTGTCCGACAGATGAGATCTGTACCAACTTCACCGCAGTGCAGGAAGAAATCGTCAACATTCACAATACGTTTCGGAGAGAAGTCATTCCGACCGCTACCAACATGCTTAAGATGGTAAAGAGTCGGTTTTAACGCGCTAACTTTTTTTTTTTAAGTGAAGTGAATCTCTGGCCAATATATTAGGAACTACTAATCTGGGGTAGAACGTGTTTGCTTGTAGAACTGCTTTGATTTTTTATAGCTCCACATCAGGCCACTAAAACCATTGTCATTTTCTTTCCTGCAGAGCTGGAGCGACGAAGTGGCCGCTTCGGCTCAGCGGTGGGTGGATACCTGCGCGATGGCTCACGGCCCGCCCAGCAGCCGCATGCTCGGAGGTAGGCCGCAAGTCTTTAGTTCGTTTGTTTACAGATTCTAAATTTAAACCACTTAAACTGATTAAAATAATGTCCTTTTGATTGTGCAGGTCTGTGTAAACATTTTTCTTAGCTCAGATAAGGGTTACTTAGAGGTTAATCTCGAGCGTTTTGGTTTCAATGAGCTCACGTTACAGCTCGAGACGTGATGGATTGTGAATATATTTAAAGTTGACACTTTTTCCAGTGGTCCATTGGGACAAATTACTTTAAGTTGGCCATGGAGAAGGGATGTAATTGAAAGCTGATGGGAGGGAAAACTGGTTCCTGGCTAAGAATGAATAGACTGAGTCCACTTCACAAACAACTTAAAATCTACACTAAGCAGCGCTAACAAATTTGGGGAAAAATAGGAAATGAATTGTTTGAACCTGGTCATAATCACTGCTGGTTATATGAACACATCTTGCACTACTGACTTTTCTGGATTCTGAATTGATCCGAAGATGTTTTGTTTTCTATAACAGCTTTGATTAATACATTATCGTTTCTATAGCAACTAACTTACAAGGACTTGTATGACAGATGATTCGTATGATCTAATCCATGTTATTAAAAACTGCTCTAAGGTGAAGTTTTCTGTAAGAAGATAATTACACAACATCTTTTGGAAGGAGTCTCCAGTTTCATTACTTTGTCAGACAGTCAGAAGAAGAGTGGAACCTCGGAATATGAATTCCCTCCCTTACAAATTTACACCTTAATAATTTTGCATCGGCGCATGTACCATTTTTAGCATACAAACAAACCGAACCGAACCAAATGCCAGCTAAGTTGCAAATATGCCCAGGAGCCGTTCAAAACTTGTTAGCGTCAGTGGAAAGCCAAGCAATGCCAACCGAAGCGAGTTGACGATTTTTTTTTCAGTTAGCAAAAGCTGCTTCGAAAGAGTCAACCCACGATACCAACGTTGCCTTCGGAATGCGTTCAAAAGCTAGGTGATTTTTCGGCCGTTTTTCTTGTTGACAAATTGGTGGCATGGGCGGTCTGTTCTATTTTTAGCCCAAGCGTGGTGGCATGACATGACATGAAATGCATGTCACTTTTAAATTAATTACAAATATAATTAATTGCTATGAAAGGAAAATAAGAGGAATAAAACACTTTGAGACTGTTTGTTATAGGTCTGTTATACAAGAATATATTGAACTCTGGCACAGTTACGTGACTCACCACAGCACTGTTGACTATTTTCCCTATCCTTGAGTGTACATACTGATCGGTACAATCAATTTCTCTGAGTTAAGCACATTTGTTTCTTGTGTTTCGTCTGTGCAGACTATCAAATGGGGGAAAACCTGTTACAAAGCTCCAATATATTGTCGTGGACGGATGTCGTGACAGCATGGCATAACGAAGTGGCCAATTACAATTATCCCAAAGGGTCCACCAATGGGAAATCCATCGGCCACTACACACAGGTAAGTTAATTTAGCGTGAAAACGGGGGAGAAACAGCAATTTGCACTTTATAATAATTATATGTATATTTGACAGCACTTTCCTGAAGCAGAATTGAATTTGGTTGAAGGAATGAACTTAAATTTGAGTAGAAATAACTTCATAAATATAATGATTTTCTATAAATAAAATCAGTGAATCATAAATTATTACAGGATTCTTGATAAAAATTTCTTTTGGTTTAGAATTAAGATTTTGTATCTTTGACAAGAATCATAGGTATATCTATCCGATTTATTCGATCATGTAAATTCTTTACTAATTGGGAATTTAATATTCAGTACAATACTATGACTACTATTTCTTTGGGACCATTTTATTCTTAGTGCAAGCGAGCATTTTAAAATGAACTCACAGCTTTCCAGTCTTCTTCCTCCTTTTTTTCTTCAAGTGTGTGTGATCGAGTGTGTGGATTTTAACATGATGTTTTTGGGACTTCTGACTTAGAACCCAAGCAGGCCCAAAAAAGTACAGAATTCAAAAAAGACCTCTAAAGGGTCCAGACTTAAAAAACTCAAATAGCATCTTATTACTTTCACTGTTACAAGAATATCCTGGGTTCGAATCCTGGGTTTGAACAGGCAGGGGCCTTTCTGTGTGGAGTTTGCATGTTTTCCCCATCCCCATTACTCTGGGTACTCCGGTTTCCTCCCACAGTCCAAAAACATGTACATTAGGTTGATTGGTAATCCTAAATTGCCCACAGGAGTGAGTGTGAGTGGTTGTCTGTGTATATACTGTATGTGGCCCTCTGATTGACTGCTGACCTGTCCAAGGTGTATCCCTGCCTTTCGCCCAATGTGTGCTAGGATAGGCTCCAGCAGATCCCCTTGAACCTAATTAGGAATAAAGTGGGTATAGACAATGGATGGATAGATAGTTTCACTGTTACTAAATAAATCATAGCACACAATAACACTATGTAACAAATTTTTACTTTTTTCTTGTTCCTGAGAAATAAGTGTTATTTCCCCATTCTTTGTAACCCAAATAAAGAGAAAAAACCCATCTTAGCCATGAAAGTTTGTGTTAGTTTTGGGCAGTTTTTTTTTGTAAAAAGGGCTAATTTTGAGGTTTTCGGGCTTAATGGCTATTTTTTTATCATTTTCCATCAAGAGTAGTTGGAAAATGTCATTCACTACCCATGTAACAAAAATCGTGTTACATAGTGTAATCTACTTTGGTCATTCCCTACATGATTCGTGATTACTTGAAATTTTTCAAAATGACCGCAGATTTGGTTCGAGAGGCGTCATGTGACATCATCAGACAAATCCCTCCTCCTTCACGTGCATCAAAACATGAGTACACCTCTGATAGAAAGTCATATAGAAGACGTATGTGACTTCACTGGTCGGAGTTTAAAAGAAAATTCCTGTCTGTGATTTCGCCAAGTAGCTTTCAAAAAAAAAAAAAAAAGGAACAAATTTAGAAAAATACACAGCAAAATCAAGCATTTATGGCTGCAACGATGACAAAAAATTTCAGAGACTGACTCATAATAAAGGCTAACAATAGAAGAAAACCATTGTGTTTGATATTTAAACCACACACATAATGTTCGATGTTGGAAATCTTGTTTTATGCTCGATTATTAAACTTAAAATAACAGCTGTACTCGTCTTTCGGATTAAAGGTGATCTGGTTCGGCTCGTATGAGGTCGGCTGTGGTGTGGCTAAGTGCGGGGGCTTATATTTCTACGACTGTCAGTACTACCGAGCGTAAGTTCCTCTTTTCCTGAGAGGATTTACACACACAGATGGGTCTGATGGAGCGTTCTAGGCTTAGTT
Source organism: Hemibagrus wyckioides (assembly GCF_019097595.1). Classification (NCBI taxonomy): domain Eukaryota; kingdom Metazoa; phylum Chordata; class Actinopteri; order Siluriformes; family Bagridae; genus Hemibagrus; species Hemibagrus wyckioides. The sequence goes on along the minus strand of NC_080732.1, from coordinate 17,049,522 downwards.
TAAACTTACAGAACATAATCAGCTCGTTTGTCTTTTGCAAACAGAGGGAACTACAAAAGAGTGCCTCCCTACACTCTGGGGGAACCCTGTGCTGCCTGTCCGGATAACTGTGAAGACAAACTGTGCAGTGAGTAACCTGTTGTCATCTGGCTGTAGCATTACGGAGATGATTACAGAGCACTTTAAACCTATGCTTTTTATGTATAGACGAATAAATTTGTTGAGATGACTTCAAACCTTTTCTTGATATTTTTTCCCTAGCCAATCCTTGCCCTTACGTCAACAAGTTCGCCAATTGCCCGCAGTTGATGTCGAATGTCCCATGCAACAACTACATGGAAGTTTGGTGCTCAGCTCAGTGCAACTGTCACACCAAGATCATTGCTACTAACTAGGAAAAGAAGACAGGGGCTGCAAGCGTCTAAGGCTGCACTGTTTTCACCTCCCAGACTCGTCATCCCTTTGTCATTTCCTCTCAAGCAATCAAGATATTTTTATACTTCATTCACTGTAGTGAATGAAGTGAATAGAACTGGACATTCAGTGGATTATCACTTCTCACCCTGGATGAAATGATCAGTAAACACTTGCACACCAAAGGAACAATCCACTTGCATGTTAGTCTTAAAATGTTTTCTCTTAGCAGTGTCCATGATTTGTTTTGAAATGATTTAGAAATTTTGAAATTTTAGTCTTTGCTCAAGGGTTTCTTATGTTACATCCTATGATACTTGTCGGAATGATGCAGCGGGGCTTTAGTCTTTTAGTCTGATTCTCTTTTGTCCTTTTTTCTACACTATCAGCTTCCAAAGCTTTGGCTTTCTTCTCAATCCTTTTCGTAGCAATGTCACTGCATTCGTCGTCCCAGGGGAGTTTTCCTCAAAGCAGTGGATTCCTAGGAAGTTGATGTAATCGATGTAATGCTTTAATAAAAATAAACAATCATACAATCGTTTCTTTCAGATATGTGGATTCTTGTGAGCAGTTAGATATGCAGGAACATTTTGTTCCCAGTGAGGTTTGTTATTACCTTGTAATTAGGGTATAGAAATAAATTGCAGTACACAAGCCAGCCAGCAGATGTCACTGTTGCACAATAATAGGATTCCGTAGCTGATTATCGCATACATACTACTTCTTTCATTTTTAATATTATATCGTGATTCTGTACTGACAAAATGCATGAAATATGACCGTTTCATTTTGACTGGACCTGGAATATAAGTGCACTCGCACTGGGACTTTGACGTATATTGATGTATATCGAATCAATATTTACCCCACAATTTAAAGGCCATCCTAAATATTCTTTAGGAGGTTCGCAAACTATCTGCAGCCCCTTTTGTCTAAACAAATGACCCAATCCACCTTCCTGAATAGTTTATAAATCTAATTAAACTATTAAAAAAATATGTACATTAGGCACATATGTAGTATCCTACTTATTTATAGCAAGCCAGTTACACCATGTTAGAAATGTGTGTAAACGTCACAAACATCATTCGAGTATTATTTATGCTTATTATAATTTTATTATAATCCATTTAACTAGGATTTAACCTCTAAAATACGAAATCTTACGTAACAGCGAATGGCGATCTGAAGGGTCCAGGCACTCTTCGTAAATAGCGTCTCAATTAGTCAGTTCTAGTCAAGTTACAAAAAAAAACATAAAGAGACAAACATATTGTTTATATTTTCTCTTTACAGCTAGTGGTTTTCAGGATATATGGCAAAATGCGTATGTTTTGTGCTATAGTGCCACCCTCAGACCAATCAGGAAGAAGAAGAACAACAACAACATCAAGAAAGATTTGGATAAAGCAGTTACTAAAGATGAATGAATGAAGTGGTAGCAGTAGCAGTAGTGGTAGAAGTAGTAGGACTAGTATTAGGAGTAGTAATAGGAATAATAGTAGTAGTAGTAGTAGTAGTAGTAGTAGTAGTAGTAGTAGGAGTGGTAGTAGGAGTTTTGGGAGTAGTAGTAGTGGTGGTGGTAGTAGTAGTATTAATATTAGTAGTAGTAGTAGGAATTGTAGTAGTAGTAGGAATTGTAGTAGTAGTGGTGGTAGTAGTAGTAGTAGTGTTAGTAGAAGTAGTGGTAGTGGTGGTAGTAGTAGTAGGAGGAGCAGGAGGAGGAGTGGCAGTAGTAGTAGTGGTAGAAGTAGTAGGACTAGTATTAGGAGTAGTAGTAGGAATAGTATTATTATTATTAGTAGTAGTAGGAGGAGTTTTAGGAGTAGTAGTAGTAGTAGTAGTGGTGGTGGTAGTATTAGTATTAGTAGTAGTGGTGGTAGTAGTAGTAGAAAGAATTGTAGTAGTAGTAGTGGTGGTAGTAGTAGTAGTAGTAGTGGTGGTAGTATTAGAAGTAGTGGTAGTGATGGTAGTATTAGTATTAGTAGTAGTGGTGGTAGTAGTAGTAGAAAGAATTGTAGTAGTAGTAGTGGTGGTAGTAGTAGTAGTAGTAGTAGTGGTGGTAGTATTAGTAGAAGTAGTGGTAGTGGTGGTATTAGTAGTAGTGGTGGTAGTAGTAGTAGAAAGAATTGTAGTAGTAGTAGTGGTGGTAGTATTAGTAGAAGTAGTGGTAGTGGTGGTAGTATTAGTATTAGTAGTAGTGGTGGTAGTATTAGTAGAAAGAATTGTAGTAGTAGTAGTGGTGGTAGTAGTAGTAGTAGTAGTGGTGGTAGTATTAGTAGAAAGAATTGTAGTAGTAGTAGTGGTGGTAGTAGTAGTAGTAGTAGTGGTGGTAGTATTAGTAGAAAGAATTGTAGTAGTAGTAGTGGTGGTAGTATTAGTAGAAGTAGTGGTGGTAGTATTAGTATTAGTAGTAGTGGTGGTAGTAGTAGTAGAAAGAATTGTAGTAGTAGTAGTAGTATTAGTAGAAGTAGTGGTGGTAGTATTAGTATTAGTAGTAGTGGTGGTAGTAGTAGTAGAAAGAATTGTAGTAGTAGTAGTAGTAGTGGTGGTAGTAGTAGTAGGAGGAGGAGTGGCAGTAGTAGTAGGAGGAGGAGGAGGAAGACTGGTAGTGAAAGTAGTAGTGGTAGTAGTAGTAGGAATAGTGGTAGTAGTAGAAGGAGTGGTAGTAGGAGTAGTAGTAGTAGTAGTAGTAGGAGTGGTAGTGATAGTAGTAGTAGTAGAAGACATATTAACAAAAACAAACATTTTCCCAGCAACAGCGCGTGCGCCCCTAATAAAAGACGACACTGACTGATTGTAACACTGATTAAATCTTTGAAAGCCGAAGTGCTATGCATGATCCGCATTGCATTGTGGGATATCATGTGTACGCACAGGAAATCAAAAATCTAAAATAGTCCACTGTCCACACTTTCTTCAGAACTAGGTTCACAAACCCGGATAGCGAACGACCCCCTTCTCAAATTCTGATTGGCTAACCCTGATTCGGGGAGCCTATCCGCGTGCTTCAAAGGCGGGCTCAAAGTCGCACACTTACATACTACACAGTACGTCTAAATAGAACGCTGCTAACTGGTGCGTTTACGCCAGTCGCCATGACAACGCCCGATCTCGCGTGCTAGCCTACTAAAGAGTATGGTATAAGCACAACGCTGCTACTCGTAGAACAGTTTTTGGTCATGGTTTTTTCAGTGAATGCGGTAGAATGACATGTCCAAACTTACCATGTTGACACACTGAATGCGTCGTGTGTGTGTGTGTGCGCGCGCGCGCGTGTGTGTGTGTGTTATAAGCAAAATGAAAAGGAAAGAAGAGAAATTCGGATCCTTCACACACTATCAAGGTGGGCAACGTTTCGAGTTAGGAAGTGCACGAGCTACAAGAATGTCAGAAATAACCCTGTAGGCTTGCGAGATTTTTTTTTAAGTCAAAGTATGTAGTAGTGTGCTAAAAAAACAGCTGGATTCAACTTTGATTTGGATGTAAAGTTGTTCTAGACGCTTAAACTTCACGAGCTTGTAACAGCGTGCGCACGAGACTTTTTTTTGAGGGGTTTATTTCCTGGTGAGATTTATTGTTTTTTTTTGCTAACCGGCTGGCGTGAACGAAAACTTCTCGGAGTGTTTAAAAAATATATAAAACCGAGTGTATTTTATACATTATTATGACTTAATTGAAGTGCTAGCTAGCTAACATGCTGGTCTAGGCGACTAAAGGCTAGCTGTCGTTGTCTGGTCTGTCAAAACGTCGTGTTGTTTAGGTTTTGCTAGCTAACTAGGCTAATTAACGGAATCACCTAAGGCTAACCCCCCCAGTTCCCTCCCCATATGAAGTGCAGAATGTTAATGTTGTTTAGATATTTAAATAAACAAATAGACAGTGTAACAAACGAAAACGTTAATCAAATTTTGATTCTGTTAAATAGTTAATTAGCGTTATTTGTTTTTCTCCAAACACTGTCTCCCCGTCCTCGTGCGCGTGGACTTGAAGCGGGATGTTTATGATGCACTAATTCAGCAGATGGCAGTAGCACGGAGGGCTGTCCTCACCCTGGATGTGATGCTGAAACAATAAGGCTCACAGCACCACCACTACCACCACCACCACCAGCAGCAGCAGCGCAAGCAGCGGTGTAGTAAAACAAAACGTCGTGTGCATGGAGTCCAGATGCGGCCGCACGCGCCCAGAGGTTGCTCCCGTTGTCGCCGATGTGAGTGAGCGCGAGCGCCTTGAACGCGCCTCGGTAGTAGTAGTGAACCTGGTTCTTGTGTAAACCAAGCAGCACGGACTCGGAGACTCATCCCGCACAGCCGTGTCAGCGTCAACCCGCGCTCATGGCGGAGTTCACGGAGAAACCAGGAAGCGGCGGCGGCGGCGCAGACGCGGACACACAGCGCGAGCTCACGGGCTCGGGCTCGGTTTCGGTATCGAACGGCGATTGTGGACTTGCACCAGAGCTGGCTGGATCAACTGGAGCGGATAACGTATCAGACGGCAAACCTGGAATACCCCGAAAGGCCAGCATCATCAAGGTGGGTACATAACGTGCCATTTTGCCTTTCCTCTTCTTGTAATAATGATAATAATTGTTATTATTATTATTTGCATTCATTCGTAATCTTCTAATAAAGGGCTTATGGAGCTACACAAGAGTGTGTGAATGATTTCTATAGCAGAATGTTCCTCCATGTTCTCCATGTCTACACTAAAAAAAAAAGAGCTGGAGTTAAGTAAAGCGTGCTGTTGGAGGAAAATAATCAACGACGTTGTGGCGCAAGGAGTTCATGTTCCACCAAGAAAAGTTTATTATACATCTATAAGCGCATTATAACCGCACTTCAGCTTGTCGGCAATTTTGCAATCTGTGCTCCTGAGCCGTTTATAGTTAGGCTTAATGTCCTAGAACAACTTCCTGTCATCACTTACGTTGCGGCGGCTGTTAAAAAAAGTCGTTTCCTCTCGTATTACTCACTCGAGGTTAATGCATAGAGTGCAACATCCTGAAGACGTTGTTGCCATGGCGGCAGAGAAAACGTACCGACCGCCGACACTGGAGACTCCTTCCCATGGACCAGCTGTTACTGTAGACATGCTGATGTATTCGAATGAAAGCAAGTGCATTGATATAAACATTAAATTATTATAAACAGCAGGGAGAATTCCAGCAATCATCGTGATCCGGGAGCATGAACATCTTTTAAGGATCCGTCCAGTTTTGTTTACACTTTGAAAAATCATCCCGTGATTGATTTCTTCTGCGTTCCTATTGGTCCTGAGGTCCTGAGTGTCGTAGCAGCCCTCTGATTTTTGAGATTGTAATAAAAAATTTCCAACATTGGCATCCTCGGCTTGTGGCTAAATTGGACATGTGACCTCATGTTCTAACGTTCATGAACCAATAACTACAAATGTGAGGTTTTGGTCATCTGTCTAGGATCATCATCATCGTCATTCTTTTAGAAAAATAGCACTCATTGCAGTACAGTGCTTTGTGTTTTTGTGTTTTTTCCTCCTCGTATTATCAGTATTCGTGTTTACTTAAGCGTCTTTGCAGAAAATTCAGGAATGGTTCACAGCACTAAATGTCACGAGCTGCACAGATGCATGCGTCTGACTGACCAGACCGGGAGAGTCCATACTGTGTGTGTTTAGATGATGATGATGATGATGATGATGTAGATGAAGAGGTGGCAATAATTGCATTACAGAAATGAACACACTGGATCATATGAACTGCATCTCTCATAGGCTTGTGCAGTTTAACCCTTTTCTGTACAACACACACACACAGAGACACACACACACACACACACACAGACACACACACACACACAAACACACACACTGAACTGTTTATTTAAGGCTGTAAATCTCCCCTGAACCACTCCAGTGTTATACAGACCATCTAGATTTTTTATTTTTTTATTTTATTAGCCCGTTAAGTCTTGCCCCCAGTCCAATATGGCTGACAGTGACGAATGTTTAGACACAAAAAGTAATCAAGTCTGCAAAGAAAGAAAATAAAATCTAAACCAATGAAGTAAGACGTCAAGCTGCATAATTACTGCAGGTCTAAATATACTTTTAAGCATGGAAATAAATTGTAATTTAACAGACTTTATTGATTTAAAATGATTTTAATCATTTTGTGATTGTAAACGTCGATTTTTAGTAACGAGATTTGTTCTGTGAGTGAATTGAGCAATAATACCAGATAAAATTAAAAAAATAATAATTTATGCATGAATGAGTTAAAGGTGATGGCTCATGTGAACGAGTTAATTATGCAGTATTTTATAAACCCTTCAGTCAGGACGTGATGGAGTGTTAAACGTCGGGGGAACGCCAGCGCCTCTTTAGAGAAATCTGGGAGAAGCTCTTCTTCTTGATCAGCTCCCGATTTCGAGTGACGTTCGGTATGTCCGCTATGCAGACAGGAACCATGAAGGTCAACGCAGGCCATGAGCAGAATGTCACAAGGAAGTGGTGAAACAATGAGGACAGGAAATACAGAAGCACCGGAAAACAACTGCAGTTTGTTTTGTTATTTCTTTTCTTGTTTAAACCATACGGGAAAGTACGCCTCCGAACATCACGGCATAGAAATTGTTTAGTTGTTACGTGAGACAGCGTGTATTAAAATGAGGGATTTTTTTTAGATTTTTTTTTTTCCCCTCACGCTTTTCGAGTCACAGCTCAGTTGCCAAAGATTGCGTGGCATGAACCGTCAGGTTTCTCACGTTTTTGCTCATCAGCTAAAAGTTTCCACCGAGGCAAAGCCCGATTCCTGCCACACCGTACGTCTCTGAGACACTTTCTCTGCAGTAATAGTTTAGACAGGAAACTCTGCTTCACTTCCTCATAATGACAAACACAGCAGTTCCACGTGTCGGCCTTGAAATGGCGAACTTCACTGCAAGGTGTATGTTATGCTCTGATCTGTGATAGGTCTGGATTTGGAGTAACAGGTTTATCGGTGTTGAATATACACAGATCGGGTATAACATAATGAGCAGTGAGAGGTGAAGTGAATAAGACTGATGATCTTCTCATCATGGCACCTGTTAGTGGGTGGGATATATTAGGCAGCAAGTGAACATTTTGTCCTCAAAGTTGATGTGTTAGAAGCAGGAAAAATGGACAAGAGTAAGGATTTGACGAAGAGCCAAATTGTGATGGCTAGACGACTGGATCAGAGCATCTCCAAAACTGCAGCTCTTGTGGGGTGTTCCCGGTCTGCAGTGGTCAGTATCTATCAAAAGTATCCTTTAAGTCCTGTAAGTCCTTTATGTCCTGCAAGTATTCTTGCCATGCCCCAAAGCAAAAATGGTTCAGGAATGGTTTGATGAGCACAACAACCAGTTCGAGGTGCTCCAAATTCCCCAGATCTCAATCCAATACAGCATCTGTCGGATGTGCTGGACAAACAAGTCCGATCTATGGGGGTCCCACCTCGCAATTTAGAGGACTTAAAGGATCTGCTGCTAACATGTACACTACTATTTTTACATTACTAACATGTACATTACTACATTAGTAGCCTGATACCACAGCACACCTTCAGGTGGAGTCCATGCCTCGATGGGTCAGGGCTGTTTTGGCAGCAAAAGAGGGACCGACACAATATTAGGCAGGTGGTCATAATTTTATGCCTGATCGGTGTAACCAATAATGTGGCTGAAATTCACAAACATCTATGTAGTGTATCATCATCATCACTGCACGCACCATAATAAAGCCTACGAGCTTGCAATACGGAGGTGCAAGACATCATTTTACCCAACAGCACAATCAGATATAAGATTCTTGCAGCAGAGCCAGGAGTGATGAAAAGGATGTTATGCCACAACAAGGTCACGCGTCCGATTGGTCAGATTGGTTTCGTATAACAGCACCATGTCGTTACACCTAGGAGAGGTTCATAACGTATTACTGCGCTCGGCCTGATACCTTGTTGTTTCCATAGTAACAGTTCATACACAGGGAATACACTTGAAGTGAAACACTGATGTGGCGCAGGAAGGAGTCTCCGCTTTAAGAGCAGCAGATTTCTGTTATAAGGAAGAGGAGTTTATGCTTTCTGCTTTGAGAGTCTGTATTATAAGGAAGTGATGTTTTCCAAAATGGGAATGAGGAGTTTTTTTAGAGACAGAGAAAAGATGATGAGATAATGCTTGATCATTTATAACTTAGATGAGAACTTGTGACTTTTACTAACATTAAATCCAACTGTGACGCATTCAATTGTTCCATTCATCGATAAATCGAACGAAATCACTGCGGTATAAGCAGAATTAAAATAACACACTCCATGCTGTGCTGTTATGCAAAAATAATGCATAAAGTCTGTCATGTGTTATTCCTTCCTTACAGAACACACACAGTCCTGGCCACGATGTTGCGTATTCCTGTCCCATCGTTTTTTCCTCTGGGAAAAGATTATTAATGTCATTTTGTTACATATAATAATAAAAAAGTGGAGTGGGTGCGTTTGTGAGGAAGACTATCATTTCCGACAGTTAAAAATGAAGGTGGTTGATTAACTGCAGAGTCTGACTCGCGTAAACCAGGAAGAGGAAATGCTTTCGTGGTGCCCGATACGTTGTAGTAACACTACTCTCGGTTCTTGGTAGAGATACACAGGGTTTCCTGTGGAAAGTGTTCATGTGAGCAACTGAAATGTCACACAAGTAGAGGGATCTGAACAGAAACACACATTTTTCTGTAATTAGGTTATTGATTAGGTTTACATAAGGCCACAGACTTGGTGTTCAACATATATCACACGTTATATACTCATTATTTATTTTACCTCTTCTTTCGTCTCAAAGACCTTTTCGAAATGTCATCTCTCATGGCCTAAAATATATTTACGCTTAAAATAACCGATGAGAAAAATCACCACATCGCTATTTCCCTTCACGGTTAATTGAATCAGCATGTATATTTCTAACCGAAGAATAAGGGAATAAAGGGGCTCCGCCCACTCTCAGCGGTAGAGCATTGTAACTTAATGATTTGCGAATGTGAAAGTAATGATGAGATCGAGTAAAGCCGCAGAGCCACGATGTCTTCTTGGCTGGTCTCGGCTGTTGCACGTTGAAACTCTGCCAGCGCTCAGACAGATGCGGAGTATCATTATCACCCATGTCATGTAAAGGGCTGGAAAGCTTGAACTGATCTTTCCCGTCAGTAGAAGGGGTTGTCTTGATGAAAGCTGTTTTGCTTTAAAGGCAAGTTTCAGTGGTTTTAACTCACTGAGTCGCGCATGGATTTACTGATTCATTTGAGTCACTTAACCTCTCACTCTCTCACCCTGTCTGTCACATTCTGACACCTTTACCCTCACAGTCACTCATCACTTCACTCACTGTGTTACTAAATCAGCAGTTCATTCATTTATTCTCTTATGTAACTTTTCACTCACTCACACAAAGATTCACTCACGCTCTCACACAAAGATTCACTTACTGACGTACTCATGCAAAGATTCAATGACTCACACAAAGATTCACTTACTCGCTCACACAAAGATGCACTTACTCGCTCACACAAAGATTTGTTCTCTTTCACTCAAAGATTCACTCACTCATTCACAGAAAGATTCACTCACTCGCTCACTCACACAAAGATTCACTGACTGACTCACACAAAGATTCACTCACTCTCTCACTCACACAAAGATTCACTCGCTAAGTCACTGATTCAATCACTGACTGACTCACTAACGGATTCACTCGCTCACTCACACACACATACACACACACACACACCATGACTCACTAATGGATTCACTCACTCACACACACACACACACACACACCCTGACTCACTTACTTCTGTGCATAAATGGGAAATGTATATTCAGCTCTTCTATCGTATTGGTAACGGAAGCACCGTTAAAAGCACTGAATAAAATTACTAAACTATATTTAAAGCTGTTGAGCGGTCATGTGGTCAGGAAACGTGTAACAAGTAAAGGAAATAAATGTAGCAAAACAAAATGCCATGCAGAGCTAAGAGCTCAAGGCAAAGTGTATTTATTTTAAAATCTGTTGTGAGTTTTCGACCCTTACAGCTCCCCATAGCTTACTGACGCAACAGATAATTAATTTAATTGGGATTTTTGTAAACGGTTGTTTACTAGTGGATATTCTGTTTCATGGGAACATTTGTTTGTTTGTAGTTTAAACAAAATATCGTATCTAGGCCTACGGCTTGTAGCACTCATCAATCATGTTTCAGACGAGTGTTTTACAGCTAAAAATAGTCTCAGGTTTAAATCAGGATGTCCTCCAAGTCAGCATTTTCAAATAAAAACAGGTCTCGGTAATCGGGACGTTCGGATCCCGCTGTAGCTCGAGGGTCTGGAGATCAGCGCGATTAAGCTTGACGTACGCCTCTCTGAACTTTCGACGCAGATCTGCCTTGAAGGGCAATTTCTGCAAATGGAGCAGATTGACGCTCTGGTGCCTTTCACCACATTTGGAGCAACAGCCGGTCACGTTAACCCAGCGCCACATCATGATTATGGATTTACTCAGTGACGTCTCCGAGTAAAAAACTAGGACACCGATTTGCATAAATTCTGGCGATCAGGGAGTTAATACAGAGCAGAGCGTGCACCTCGGCGGTCGATACGGATTAGCATCAAGTAGTGTTAGGCTCTGATAGTCAGACATTTGGCAGTGGAAAGACTTCTGAGAATCTACGGAAATGGTAGCCAAGCGATTTCTTTTCTTATTTGTATCAAGAAGGCTTTGTTTTCTTGATATTTTACTGTTTAAGAGAGGACCAGGTTTCCAGTAGGGGTGCACTGGTGTGAAAAAAGTGTGGCCTATGTGTGTGGATCACTATTTAGCATGATTATATAGTGATATCTGTGTGAGAGTGTTTTAAACAGCTAGGGTAATTGTTATTAAAAAGCTTGTTAGAAAGAAATGACTGATTACTACAACTCTGACTCCAGAGCAAAAACATCATTCTCTATATGTGTATATACACTGATCAGCCAGAACATTATGAGCACTGAGATGTAAAGTGAATAACACTGAGTACCTCCTCATCATGACACCTGTTAGTGGGTGGGATATATTAGGCAGCGAGTGAACATTTTGTCCTCAAAGTTGATGTGTTAGAAGCAGGAAAAATGGACAAGTGTAAGGATTTGAGCGAGTTTGACCAAGGGCCAAATTGTGATGGCTAGACCACTGGATCAGAGCATCTCCAAAACTGCAGCTCTTGTGGGGTGTTCCCGGTCTGCAGTGGTCAGTATCTATCAAAAGTGGTCCAAAGAAGGAACAGTGGTGAACCGGCGACAGGGTCATGGGCGGCCAAGGCTCATTGATGCACGTGGGGAGAGAAGGCTGACCCGTGTGATCCGATCCAACAGACGAGCTACTGTTGCTCAAACTGCTGAAGAAGTTAATGCTGGTTCTGATAGAAAGGTGTCAGAATACACAATGCATCACAGTTTGTTGCATATGGGGTTACATAGACCAGTCAGGGTGCCCAGGTGGTCATAATGTTATGCCTGGTCGGTGTATTTAAATATCATAGTTAACCACCATCTTGATACATCACCAAGTCGCTTGCATCAGGGATGATTTTCACACTTGTCTCTCTTCCTTCTTTTTGTTCAAGTCATTAAAGACAGAAAGAAATGGAAAGATAACACTACACCTGACCTTATTGCGAAGTCGGGGATCTGAGGCGCAGAGCGAGTTAGATTCCTAATTAGAATAGCAGACACCGCCATTTTTTTTTCTTTCTCCCGGCTCAGAGCACTCATCATCCTTATCAATTTTCGGTGAGAGGACGTGGTCAGAGCGCCTCGCAGTCTTCACGTCTTCTTACCAGACACCTTTTTCAGAATTGCAGCCTATTTTTAGATTAGCCTAGATGCAGGTTGAAGACACATTTAATTGGAAACTCAAGCCACAACACGTTTTACCTGACTTGCTCATTTTTTTCCACTCGATTTAGTTCCTCAAATGCCGATAAGATGGTATATCGATCTGAGGAGATCAGTGTGTGAGAAGGTTTAGAAGCTATATCGTAAGTTAAAATTCTTTCAACAGTGAATCATCTGAATTTCTTTTCTTCTGTGGAAATAGACTTCGGCTTGCATCAGCGCATTGCTTAACACAGCTCACCAGAGGGGTTTGTCTTCAGCCGTGACTATGCCGTAATCTCGCAATGCCATGTTTCTAACTGCTGGAAGCTGAATTGCAGGGTGTGTGTGTCTGTATGTGTGTGTGTTTAACAGTAACGCTGCACTGCAAAAACCCCAGCTTTACCCTTAAAAGTAGCCTTGCACTCAAGACCGTAATTACTAAACGGTTAACTCTGATTATATTGACTGGTATTTGGAACATATTTGTTTGCCCACAGGATTTTTTTTCCACTGAGAACCAGAAGAACTGGCAATTATTCTCCGTAAGGATGATATGTACTCGGTCTTGTCAATCATCTGTCAGTCAGCGTGTTGAAGGCGTCTCAGCAACAGCAGTTTAGTCTCCAGGTTTATTCGGAATCTTAGGCACTTCCTGCAAAGTCGCTCAGAGTTTTTGTTTTGGCCAGTGCAAATGGTTTTTAAGGCTTTTTGGAGCTCTTTTGTGATTTGTTTGGATCTGACTTTATTATATTTGCAGTGGTTATTATGGGGAAATCTGCCAATACGATGACTCACATGATCGGTACAGATTTATCAGTTACATGCAGGCAGCCATGTCGCCGATCTCCTGTTCTACCACATTCCATCAATCCATTTGATTCATATCTGATGACTGAGGAGGCTGCTGACGACATGCACTGAACTCATTGTCATGATCCATTAGATGACTTAAATAGGCTGGGGCATTCAAATGATGCTAAGGGGAATAATTATAGCACCCATTCTACCACCACTACCAGGCTGAATCATTGATGGTTAGGCTGGGTCCATAGATTCGTGCCACGGTCTAAAAAGATCTACGGAAACACCAAACACTTTTCAACCTCAGCCTGTTGCCTTAGATTCCTGTTCTAGGCTGAAAGGAGTGTAGCCCATTTAGTGTAAGGGTGGACCTGTTCTTCTTGAGATGCTTTTCTGTTTGTCATGGCTGTTGTTGCTATAAAGTTCTAGAGTGGAATCAACAAGGTGGAGTGGATAAGGTGTTGGACTGATCGGAAGGAATTAAAATCCGAGGTCCTCCAAGCTGCCACTTCTGGGCCCCTGACCAAGGCCCCTAACCCTCAATTGTATGAAATGAGATAAATTGTAAGTCACTCTGGATTGTAAGGACATCTGTCATGTTGATGTAATGTTCCAGTCCATAGCAATGCTGCTTGGTGTAGGTAGGTAGGTAGGTAGGTAGGTAGGTAGGTAGGTAGGTAGGTAGATAGATAGATAGATAGATAGATAGATATTTTATTCATCCCAATGGGAAATTTACAATTTATCAGCAATTTCTCAAATACTAAAACTAGACCCAACACATTGCCATGTTTAAAGCCACTAAGATCACTTGTTTGAGGCAGCCATTACTGTTTAAACATTTCATTAAGATCATTTATTTTATAAATATTTTACAAGACACTGAGCTTGAGTCTGGAAAGTGAAATATTTTTTCATGATGGAATTAATCAGGAATTAATGTCCAGTGAAGTCACTGTGCAAGGCCAGGCATCACTGGAGCTCTTAAAAGGAGAGCTTCGCGATGGCTGTGGATTAACAGGGACAAACCGTGGTCGAATTCTGCTTGGACACAGGCCAGGAATTGATCACTCCTGGTCGGGTCGCCAGTATGAGAGGGTCTGATGTTGAAAGACCTGAAACCCTTAATGACCCCTGGTATGATCACTGATGATGTGTCCAATCCAAGTGCATCAGTAGCTGTACCTTACAACCAATCTCTGTATGTGCAGTAAGGGTAAACATTTAATCCTTCCTTCTCTTCAGTGATCTAAATCTAACAGAAAGTGCTGTGTATACATCTCACAGATCAATCATTTGCTTGTCTTTTCCACACGATTTTATCCATTAAGCCTGAACGCCACATGTGCCACAGATGCCTCAGCCATATTTAGCCTGTTATTCCCTACAGCTCAGTAGCAGTACCAATTTCATCTAGATTTTGAATCGTGAGCACCCTCGTAATAACCTGGCCGTATTTGGAATCCTCATGAAGCATCATGATGGTAATTTAATTTCTTGCTGCCACTTAGCACATGAAACCCTGCGGTTAAACCACTTCAGTGGCTGTCACATAAAACCCAACCATAGTAGGAATGATCCTGGACTGAGCTTTTCTTTCCTTTTCTTAAAAAGAAAAATATCCAAAACACCATTTTCCATTCGCTGTTGTTTGTCAGACGGAAGGTATTTAAGATAGAAAACTAGAGTAATTTGGGGAAATTGTGTACCGTGGTTATGTTGACACAACGTCCCCTTGTGTTTCCTTCCTTTACCAAATAAATACGATGGTGAAATTTCAGTTGATTCGATGCAGGAAGGCAAACCGACATTAAAACACCATGCTCGTCTCATTTCGACTAAACTTTTCCTGTTTGCTTGTTGGTAATTGACCTAATCGTATTTTTTCCCCTGGGTACCACCCAGGAGTTTCAGCCTCCTTTCTATTTGGATGTAGAGTCTAGTTTGCATGGGGACGCAAGAACCTGATTAAATCCCTGGACCACACGTTATTTTATTTCATTATGATCTCATTGCCCCAGGACCCTGGGTTTAATGAAAACCTGCGATGTTCAGGTCTATCGGAGATTTAATTTTCAGCCTTGACTCACTCACCACTCATAATAAACTCAGCCATGCGGCGATTTTAGGTTAATGAAACATCGTGTTCTTTGTCTCTCCGGCAACAAAAAAGAGAGACTGTTGCTAAAACCCTGATAACTAGATGATGTTCTGAAACATCGAGCAGTTTTTATTTTCTGGTATTACAATGTCATATCAAAGCATTGTGATGTAACAGTTGGTCCATCCTAATAACACCAAACTAACCACGCATGTACATGAGGTGTTATATAGACCACACAAATGCACTAGCTTCACGTGTCTTAGAGGACGCTCGTGTCAGCTTTCGCCCTCTCCAGTTTGTAGCCCTCACTAGCTGGTGGGTGGGAATTGGCCGAGACGAAATTATGGAGAAAACAGTGGAAAAAAATAAACCCCACACTTTTATGTCCAACGAACGAAACACAAGTTCCCTGAACAACACCAGGTGTGTTTGCATTAATCATGAACGTCATGGAAATTCATTAAATCTGCACAGCACTCCGAAGGTGATGCATTTACAAAGATTCTGGAGTGCAGGAAAGCTTATGCAAGCTGTGCTGTTAAATTTCGAGCTACTCAGCGGGAGAGAGAGAGAAGCTGCCATGCTTACTGCCGGACCAGTCATAGTAACGGTCATGAGTGAACTGGCCGGCGCTGTCAGCTCTACACTTGCTCTCCATCCTGATTTAATGAGCTATTCCTGACCAGAGCAGTACCCAATTTCCAAGGGATACTAGTGGGCTTGAGGCGCTTTACAAGCCTCCAGAGAAACACCCTCCGGATCAGGCAGCTGGACATGTTCATCAGTAACCAGGTTAACGTTCCTCTTGGGAGCGAGCAAATTGTTTAGCAGCAATGTTCAGCACTACAGTCCATATGGGGTCTCAGTAGCCGCCGTTTGCACTCCTACAACCCAACGGGATTTTTACGAGACGCTGAAGACACCCGAATGCACTCGATCTCCCAAACATTTTCCCGTTCATGTCTTATGTATTTCCTTTAAAAATAAAGAAGCAGCTAATATATACGAGCGCACAATGTTGTGCTGCTTTAATTGACGGCTTTATTTTGTAAGCCTCGTGTTCCAGGCACACATTCGATGCACTTTAGTGTGATTACCGAAGCCCAGTGGACATTAGAGGTAGATTGACATGAGTCCCATGTGAATACCTCAATGGACTCGATGCAGCGAGCCAGAAAAAGCCTCTCGATCCATTAGGGGATTTAGAAATAGTCGCTCATCAGGGAAACACAGGGTTTTTTTTTGTCTCTCAGTGTTCGTCTGTTGATGAGTTTTGATGACACAACACTCCAGGCTGTGTGTGCTAAACTAAACAAAATCCTTTCAATATGGCTTCTTATATCGGTGGGAAATTCTGTGCTGCTTTTGTTTTCATTTCTAAGAGGAAGCCAGAACAACGCTATTGAAATGAAAATGTAAATGTATGTTCTTTTGTCCAGAACGAATCAGATCACCTTCATTGCCGTGTTACTGTATATATGTGCAGGCTTAAATGAATCAGTTAAGCGTAAAGATATAAAGTGCTGGGATTTAAACTCTCAACCCCAGCCATTAAGTCACCACTGCAC
The DNA here is from genome assembly GCF_019097595.1 of Hemibagrus wyckioides. Lineage (NCBI taxonomy): Eukaryota > Metazoa > Chordata > Actinopteri > Siluriformes > Bagridae > Hemibagrus > Hemibagrus wyckioides. The sequence continues at coordinate 17,032,736 of NC_080732.1, read as the reverse complement.
TATTTTTGTTCAGCACGTCTCAGATCCCAGACTACATGCATCGTCAGCATGTGTTATCACTTCCCGATGTGCCATCCATGTGACACTTGTTGACAAGCTGTTCTTACTTTTTTCTCATCGTGTTTGTTATTCAGAGCTCAAATCGTTCCTTCTATCTCGAATCAAGCCCCAGCTCAATAGCATAATGCTGCCACTACCATGTTTCACTGTGGATATGGTGCGACTGTCATGTTTTGGATCAATCCCTGGGACTGATTAAGACATCAGATACAGATTGTTGCTGTAGGTCTCCTCATATGATTTCTTGCCGTCCAGTTTTTGGTAATGTGACCATGTTGGTGCATTTAATGCTTTGGAAATTCATTAACCTCACTCCATACCTTTTAATAATGTGATCCCATATTTGCTTTGCTGGAAGCTGTTTGGGATTTAAACTCCTCAACCTCAACCACTTAGCCACTACTGCTCATTTTATTTCAGTTAAACCTCGTGGTGTATATCTCACACCCAGGTCTTGCTTCATTGTCAGCATGTATCATCCCTTCCTGTTACATTATCCATGTGACCTTTATTTACGACACAGTGTTTGCCACTCTGATGTTTTATATAAGGAATAATCAGCACACTTATTGTTACCGTCCTGGAGTTACGCTGAAACTGGAGACTCCTTCCAAATGTGCCATATTCTTTGTTAAAATTGACTTATATGGAGAATTTAGTATTCATATACTCTTACACACCGACTTTAAATGAGCTCATAGTGTTTATCTGTATATATTGTTCATTTCATTATTTGTTTTCTCTGAGATATATTTAATTAGAAAAAAACAACCTTTTATCCAAACAACTGAAAAACACACATTTAGTAAAGAGCCTTGTGGCAACCTTTACGTTACGGTAAGAAGCTGTTTCACTCGAAATCCTCTGCGTAAGCCGTTCCCAAAAGCAGTGCTTGCATAAAAGGCACAAAAATAGACTTTTGAATAATAATGAAATTGCTGTGCGAGCCACAGGGTGGTTTCGCAGCATTGTTTCTCAAGCCCAAAGACGTGAGGGTTTTCCATTAGACGCCATTGGAGGAAATCCTATGGAGGATGTCTATTGAGGAAGTAACGCTGTTTCCAAATACACGACCACACCTGAAGGTCTCTAGAGAATCAGAAAAAACAGAGATATTATTAAAAAATATTCAAAACCTTTGGCATAATATTATTTTTTTGCTGAATTAAGGCTGATATTAAAGAAAGTCTGTAGGAATAACTGATAAAGCGTACACAGATCAGGCATAACATTATGATCACCTGCCTAATATTAGTTTTAGTTGACAAAACAGCCTTGACCCATTGTGCATTGTGTATTCTATCAGAACCAGCATTAACTTCTTCAGCAATTTGAGCAACGGTAGCTCGTCTCAGATCACACGGGCCAGCCTTCACTCCCCACGTGCATCAACGAGCCTTGACTGCCCATGACCCTGTCGCCAGATCACCACTGTTCCTTCCTTGGACCACTTTTGATAGATACTGACCACTGCAGACCAGGAACACCTCCACAAGAGCTGCAGTTTTGGAGATGCTCTGATCAAGTCGTTTAGCCATCATTTTTTTATTTAACATGAATGAAGAAGGAGTCTCCAGTGTTAGAGATTTCTAACAGTAAGTTCTCTGCCACGGAAAGCGTAAGGACAGAGGAGTTTGCGGTTTCTGGTTTCTTGTTTCCATGACTTTTTTGTTAAACTGTTGTGGTAGAAGATGTGGGAACACTGTGGGATGTGCATTCAGAGGAAAATAATCACACATTATCTCTACATAATGTCATTGATTGTTTTCTCACACCAGCAAACAAAAAGTATGTTGTAGAAATGTCTTGCGTTTAAAAGAAATCCTTTTTCGTTCATATCTCAGTATTCGGGCACATGTCCAGCCAGAGGTTTTGAGGTATTTCTGTAGTATTTCTGTCAGTATCTGTAACCTCTTGACTTTAAAGCCTTCGTATTTATTTTTTTTTTCCCCTCTGTCATTAGTTAGCTGCTTGTCTTGTGGTTTGTTTGACACACTCCACATCTAAATAGAGGATTTTAACACACTCTTTAACTTCAATCAAAAATCCTCTGAAGAAAACTAGGCCAGATGTTGGCCTTGTGCTATTTCCATGTGTTTTATGACAGACTGCAGAAGCCCAGGCCGCAGATGACAGTTCGGTTTTCGGTGATTGATTTTGATCGAGAGCCTTCTCTGCCTTCAGTGGCGCAGTCGCTGGAATTCTTTCCACACCTTCTGCCTGGATTGTTATCGCATTGATTTGTGAAGTGCAGGATGTGAAACGTGTATCACGCTGACCCTGACGTTATTTAAGACTCCAGTTAAAGAAGAAAAAATAAACACAAAAAGCAACAGTTCCTTCTAACTTGAGTTCTGGGTGTTATTGACAGAGGTTTGTTACCGAAACTCAGCTTATCTTCATAGATCTGTCGTGTCGCGGTCTCTCAGTGACGTGCAGAGGTTTGACACTTTTGCCAAGCTATGCACTTTTGTTTTATAAATCCCAGTATAAAAACAGATTCTTCTGTAAGCATTTGGATTCCAGCATTCAAATCGCATAAAAACGTGGGTCTCCTCGATCCCGAGTTCATCAGATGATGTCATCTTTCAAATTCAAATTCAAATTTTATTTGTCACATACATCTTTCAAACATCTGAGAAATTCTGCAAGCTACTATTCAAGAAATATGCAATTTTAAATATTGTAATATACAACGATCAGGCATAACGTTATGATCACCTGCCTAATATTGTGTTGGTCCTCCTTTTGCTGCCAAAACAGCCCTGACTCATCGAGACATGGACTCCACTAGATCCCTGAAGGTGTGCTGTGGTATCTGACACTAAGATGTTAGCAGCAGATCCTTTAAGTCCTCTAAGATGTGAGGTGAGGCCTCTATGGATCAGATTAGTTTGTCCAGAATGTGGATCTCCACAGATGCTTGATTGGATGGAATTTGGAGGCAACACTCTTTGTTGTGGTCATCAAACCATTCCTGAACCATTTTTGCTTTGTGGCCATCAGAGAATACTGTTACCTTGAAAGGGTGTACATTTGTCTGCAACAATGCTTAGGTAGGTGGGACGTGTCAAAGTAACCTCCACATGGATGGGAGGACCCACGGTTTGCCTAAAGCATGACACTGCCTCCGCCGGCCTGCCTTCTTTCCATAGTGCATCCTGGTGCCATGTGTTCCCAAAGTAAGCGACGCACATGCACCCATCCACGTGATGTAAAAGAAAACGTGATTCCTCAGACCAGGCCACCTTCTTCCATTGCACCGTGGTCCAGTTCTGATGCTTATGTTCTTATTGTTGGTGCTTTTGCCAGTGCACAGGGGTCTTTCACTTTTATCATGCAGAGATTAAAGTAAAAAAGATAGAAAAGCAACGATAAAAACACTTTAGATATTGACAGAGAGAAAACAGGTATAAATGCATTCTGTATCATCACCATCAGGCTTGAAGAAACTTCCAGAATAATTTGGTAGCACAAGAAACCTGAGGAAGAAAAATCCACTCTTGCAAGAGAAGAAGTTATAGTGGAATAATCTCTGGCTTCTTCTACTAAGTGGGATATGAATGGATTTATTCACAGGACGTTCAAGAAGATTGTGTCATTTCTGAAAGAAACGTTGCTCCTGAGTGTGTGTAATCGTATGGATAAGAAAACTAGTTAATGTAAACCTCTACTTTATGCACTTCAGATCGTACAATGTGCATGGATTACCGCACTTTTATATCGGGACTATACCGTCAAGTTGCTTCTTTTTTTATTATGTTCACAGCATTAACACCTCCATAAATCAAGCCAACACAAACCCATAAATCAAAACGAATCATTCAATTACGACAAAAGAAATGGCGGCGTGTAAACAGAGGATGGGCCGACCTGTCTGTGCAGGCCTCAGCCGAGGAAAGATTTTGTGCTTGCTTACTGTTATTATTAATATTATATATTATTAAACATTTTTATTGGCATAGAAGCGAGTCAAAATCATTTGATTTCTGATTATCTGTCATTGTTTATTTTGCACTCACAGTCGTCCTTGTTGTGTGGCTGAATCAGTGTTTACGAAATCTGGTGGAAAATCTTTAGTACGGTTTGCTTTGCGTAAACATTTACAACTTCTGCCTCATCTTATCTCATCTCCTTTTCAACCCCAATACTGCATCCCCAACTACCTATATGCCCCACCTCCTTCTTCATCCCTGCATCATACCCTATTCTCATGTGCACCCTCTCTTTAAATCCCATCAAAACAAAGCACACAACCAGAGAGACTAGAGATCTGTTATTAATATCCAGATGCATACCAACAAAAACAACTTTTTGTGCAGACTGCACATCCCGAGTCTGCTGCACACCTGTGCAAAAAGCTCTGGGGTCACGGGGCAACCTGAGTCAGCCGTATCCGTGACACAAAGCTCTAGACACCTGCGGATAAAGATACATTATGCTGCCAAGCTCCTTTTGCCGAGATGATGTCACTAGAGGTGGGCTGACCGTTAGTCTAAAAGCCAGTAATGGATGAGCTGATTCACTGGCTGCTGTCAGACTGTGACAATGATGAAACACACACATCATAGATAAGATATTCATCCACACAAATGAAAGAATCCGTGGTATTTTCTTCTCTATAAAGGACATCAGCTGCTTTCAGATTATGCTCCTAATCCCCCCAGAAACCGTGCGCTAATCACAGACCATCAGTGATTTCCAACAGGAAGTTAAGATTTCCTTTCGACCCAGCCGAGTGGGCTGGAACACACACTTCTTTGTTGTGGGCTATTATTCTCAAGCCTATCACATGGACAGCCCAAGGCTTGGATGGTGACTCGGTCCCACGGGGGGCTTTCGCTCACAAAGCCGAGCTTGTTTTTTTTTTTTTGCTCAAGGTCGATATACAGCTGCCGGGTTGATGAATGTTTACCTGAGTAAATGTGTAGAAACCCTGGACTTAGCAAATGCCACAGCTGGAGCTGCATGAATGCAGATGAAATTGGAATTTCATGGATTTAGACTGGAGCTCATGATTCAGTACAAGCAACAAAATGCATATTTATTCAGCTCGGCGCTACATTACTGCAGCCTGGCAGCTCATGCACATTTAGAAGGACTTGATTTGCTGCGTGTTTTCTGCAAATCCTGAGTTTTAGTAAAATGCGGTAATCATATTAGGATGCACTTGAATTTATGTTAACAGCTAGTTAAAGCATTTTTATATTACTTCAGTTTGTTAACAAATTACACCAGTGTCACACATGAGAGACGAACGATGCTGAGAGTTTATTATTGTTAAACGCAACACAAACACCCAATAAACTATGAATACAAAGCAAAAAAATACGCCACACAGCAATGAAAGCCTGACAACGAACCACACAGAGATTAAATGAGGAGCGCTAATGAGGAGTAACACGAAACAGGCATGAGAGATCAGTGATACGTGACGCAATCATGTGCCTCGCGGGTTCTGATGGGTAATGTAGTACTTGAGCATAACCATGACTAGTAGCGTCGCATTTTTTTAAAATGCTCAGAAAGCCTGAGTTTAAGCATACGTCTATGTTTATATGACAATTAATGGACCCTTTTTACCATTATTATGAAATAATTAATCTTCATCCAAATGTCATCTTTTTCATCTGCAGAGCCTCTGTGACGTAACCTTTGTACGAATAAACATAAACATCAGCACTCGGTTTTATGTAACGATAGCCGGAGCACAAATCCTGAATAATCAATGTTGTATCGAATCAAGAAATTAACCGAGATGCTGATTTAGTGGGGTTTTTTTATGTGAAGCCCTAACCACATAGCACTTTTGGCTTTGTCTGGATGAATGGGCTTTATGCTCTGGACGGAGACTCATCATGCTTTAGTCATAACTCACAGTGACAGGGACACTAAGTCAAGGCTAAGCTATTTCTCTTAGGAGAGCATCTCTTAACATGACTGCATGAGAGAGAGAGAGAGAGAGAGAGAGAGAGAGAGAAACAGAAGATTTTACAGTGGAAGGTTTAGGAACTTCCTTCCAGATTAGGAAAGCATCGTCATAGGACGATAGGACGATTAGGAAAGCATTCTCGTGTATATATGATATATATAGGACGTATTTATGCTAGCATCACCTAATGTAATTGTTTGAACAGAAGAAGGAAATTTTTCCCTGATTCCTTGATTTTACACTATCCTGTATTGAGTCCTGGCCTTAATGTTGGCTTTTCAAACATGTGTAGCTGTCCAATATGCTAAAATGTCACGCATCCTTGACTCTAGACCCTCGTCAGACCTTTTTCCACTTAAACAAGACTATTTGATTTAAAGCTAAATGTTAACCCAGTTCCGAGTCTCCTTATGTCCGTCTCCCGGGAGATATTCTTTTCGGTCACCGAGGATTAAGGTGCTTGCATCTCTGAAGCCATTTTGAATAGAGTAGTGCAGATCGTTATTAAAATATCCATACTTTGACCTTAGAACCTGCCTTTTTTATCTTCCTAGTATCCTAATAGTGATACCAGCTGAAATGTTAAAATTGTAGGCAGTACTGCCGTCTGTCTTCACTCAGCTTTTCTGCTGAACACACACAGAAACAAACTGAAGAGAAATATTAAATGCGTATTGATTTCTTGTCATGTCCCGGACACTTTAATGTATTCAGCTTTAATTTATTTTGCTCAGGATGGTTTATGATGTTTATTATATATTCCTTCATTAAGCAGGACAAGATTGACAGATTTATTGAGAACTGTATTTTAGGGATGGAATTAATTGCGCTCTCAGCCAAATATTTTTTTTTTTTAGTGATATTCTGGCCGAGTTCAAGAGGACTGTAACTCCTAACACTTGAATTTATTGCAGATAAATGTGACCCTTTTAGATGATGAAATTTTAAAGAGATTCATTTTAACTGATTAGTTATATACAAAAGTAATGTATTTGTTTTTATATATTTGTTTGAGTGTATTGCAGTGTTTCTGACTGGACTTATTTTGTATGCATTTGAATCTGTGGTACATGATTAGGATTGCAGAGACATTACTTGATTGGACAAATCACTCGGTCTTACTTTCTAGCCATGCACACAGTAGTGTGTATATACTATATTTGCATTTATAATGGTAATTCATTCATATACACCAATTGCTGCATCCTGGAAAGGGTCACGGTGGCTTAAATAGCTTATTTGTTCATATTTTTGGAAACAGAATCAACAAAGTTTCTTAGAAAACATTGCAGGCAAGTGGCAAAAGAAATAATAACTGTAGTAACAGAGGGGATTGGTCACACATTCTGCAAGAGTGGGTGGGATTGGTCAAACTTTGTGCAAGAGTGAGTGGGATTGGTCAAACTTTGTGCCAGAGTGGATAGGATTGGTCAAGCTTTGTGCAAGAGTGGGTGGGATTAGTCTAACTTTGTGTAGATTTGGGTGGCATTGGTCTAACTTTGTGCTGAAGTGGGTGTGATTGGTTAAATTTTGTGCAGGAGTGTGTGGGATTGGTCAAATTTTGTGCAGGAGTAGGTGTGAGTGGTCTAACTTCATGCTGAAGTGAGTGGGACTAGTCGAATTTTGTGCAGGAGTGGGTGGGATTGGTCAAACTTTGTGCTGGAATGGGCGGGATTGGTCAAACTGTAATGGGTGGGTGCAATTTATCAAAATTTATGCAGCATTGTACAGGTTTGGTCAAAGTTTCTGTGAGAGTTGGAAGGTTAGGTCAAAGACTGGAAACTGGGAAAGATTGGTCAGAATTCTACATATACAGGAACTACCCCTGTTTGGTTGGAATGAAAACTAAGCTAAACTGGATCTTTGTATATAAGAGTGAATATCCTGGTCTGATGATGCTGGTATTGTCAGTGTCACTGTACAGCTTGGAAAGAGTTTTTGCTGGTAAAGTTATACATCATGGTCTTTGCATAGATTATTGCCATGTGTATTAATATGAAGGAAAGGTCTTTTAAATAGGTTTATTGAATATTTATTCTCTCCTGTTACAGGATGGCTCAAGGCAGCGCAAGGAGAGAAAGAAGACCGTCTCCTTCAGCAGCATGCCCACGGAAAAGAAAATCAGCAGTGCTAGCGACTGCATTAATGCCATGGTGGACGGTTCAGAGTTGAGGAAAGTCCGGTCCAATTCCAGAGTTTACTATCGCTACTTTCTGCTCGATGCAGACATGCAGTCTCTCAGGTGGGAGCCATCGAAAAAGGAGTCAGATAAAGCCAAAATTGATGTGAAGTCCATTAAGGAAGTGCGGACCGGTAAGAATACGGACACTTTCAGGACCAACGGTGTTTATGATCAGATTTCAGAAGACTGTGCATTCTCAGTTATTTATGGAGAGAACTACGAGTCTCTGGATTTAGTTGCAAACACGGCCGATGTAGCTAACATTTGGGTGACGGGACTCAGGTACCTGATATCGTATGGAAAACATACCCTGAACATGATTGAAAGTAGTCAGAACAACCTGCGGTCTTCTTGGCTCGGAGATCTCTTTGATGAGGCAGATGTCAGCGGGACCAAAAGCATAAGTCTTTGTAACGCTGTACAGATGATCAAAAAATTGAATTCTGGACTGAAAAATGTTAAAATAGAACTCAAAATCAAAGAGCTGCATAAAGCAAAGGACAAAATAGGGTGTGATGTTACGAAGGAGGAATTTGTTGAGATCTATCATGATCTTTGCACGAGACCGGAAATATATTTCTTGCTTGTTCAGTTTTCTAGCAACAAAGAATTTCTGGATACCAAGGACTTGATGATCTTTTTAGAGGCCGAACAAGGTATGGCCCAGGTTAGTGAAGACACGAGCTTAGAGGTTATTCGGAGGTATGAACCATCCAAAGATGGGCAGCTCAAGGGTTGTCTGTCATTAGACGGATTTACAAACTACCTTATGTCCAACGACTGCCACATTTTTGATCCGGAACAAAAAACTGTATGCCAAGACATGAACCAGCCTTTGTCTCACTATTACATTAACGCGTCTCACAATACCTACCTAATTGAGGACCAGTTCAGGGGGCCCTCGGACATCACAGGGTACATCCGTGCTTTGAAAATGGGATGTCGAAGCGTAGAGCTTGACGTTTGGGATGGGCCTGACAATGAGCCAGTAATTTACACAGGTCATACCATGACATCTCAGATTGTCTTCCGCAGTGTTATTGACATTATAAACAAATACGCCTTTGTAGCATCAGAATTTCCTCTGATTCTGTGTTTGGAGAATCACTGTTCCATAAAGCAGCAGAAAGTAATGTTTCAACACCTTAAAAAAATTCTTGGGGACAAAATTCACACCGACCCACCCAAACCCGAAGACACCTACCTTCCCTCCCCCAATGACTTGAAAGGTAAGATCCTTTTGAAAGGAAAGAAGCTAGGGAGCACTTGCACAAGCTGTGAGGGGGAGGTGACTGATGAGGATGAAGGGGCAGAAATGTCTCAGCGAATGAACATCGAAGGAGGAGAACAGCAGACTGTTACTCAACCTAAAAAGTTTCAACTTTCTAAAGACCTCTCTGACCTAGTGACTTTGTGTAAATCTATTCAGTTTAAAGACTTTCAAACAGCATTCCAGAGCCAGAAGCATTGGGAGCTTTGCTCTTTCAATGAGGTGTTTGCTAGCAGGTGTGCTAGTGATTTTCCTGGTGAATTTGTAAATTACAATAAGAAGTTTCTTGCTCGGGTTTACCCTAGTCCAATGCGAATCGACTCAAGCAATATGAACCCTCAGGACTTTTGGAAGTGTGGTTGCCAAATAGTTGCGATGAACTACCAGACTCCAGGTCTGATGATGGACCTGAACATTGGCTGGTTCCGGCAAAACGGCAACTGTGGCTATGTGCTTCGTCCAGCCATAATGAGAGAGCAGGTGTCTTATTTCAGCGCAAATACTAAAGATTCAGTGCCAGGAGTATCTCCACAACTCCTTCACATAAAGATCATCAGTGGCCAAAATTTCCCCAAACCAAAAGGCTCAGGTGCCAAAGGTGATGTTGTGGACCCTTACATATATGTTGAGATCCATGGTATCCCTGCTGATTGTGCTGAACAAAGGACTAAAACCGTCCATCAGAATGGAGACAATCCCCTCTTTGACGAGAGCTTCGAGTTTCAGATTAACCTTCCTGAATTGGCGATGGTACGCTTTGTTGTTCTGGACGACGACTACATCGGAGATGAATTTATTGGTCAGTACACTATTCCTTTCGAGTGTCTACAGCCAGGCTTTCGTCACATTCCCCTTCAGTCCTTAACGGGGGAGGTACTTCCTCATGCCTGGTTGTTTGTCCACGTGGCCATGACCAACCGACGTGGCGGGGGTAAGCCACACAAGAGAGGGCTGTCCGTCCGCAAAGGTAAAAGGAGTCGGGAGTACGCCACCATGAGGATACTGCTTATCAAGGCAGTGGACGAGGTTTTTAAGAGTGCCATACAGCCACTTCGAGAAGGAACCGACCTCAGAGAGAACATGCAGGTAGGAAATGATTCCGTTTTTCCATTTACTTTTTTGATGTAGTGAGCAATTCTAGGCTCTAGGCTCATAAATGTTGGCTATAAAATGTTAAAGAATTATGAACTGTGAGTATGAGAAGTATGACTGTAGTCAGGATTTATGTGTGAGCCTGTTTCTCTTCACACCCTGAATGACTATCAATATTTATAATTAAAATGTCATATCCAATGCCATCCAAGTTGGATTAAACTTCTTTCAGAGATTTTTAAAAAAAACAAAAAAACTTTTGGTTAATTTAACCATGATGATCTTCGGCTACCTCCAGATAGTGCTTCAGTGGGATTTAACCCTTACTTCATCTCTCTCACATCCCCATTTTTGAACTTGCTCAAACAGATAGACTTCAAATGTATCAGTATCAGTTTTTCCCAATCGTAAGGGCTACGCTACCAGAACCTCAGTGCGACTACATTGTATAGCTGCATTGTATTCTGGGACTTTGAGTCCAATGTCTTTTGGAAATTTGCTTCAATGTTTCCGCTACTTCTGCTTTGGATTTCTCATTAATGATGTTGTTGAATGCCGCTGAAAAGTAGCGACTGAGCAAATAAGTTCTTGCTGTAATTGTTTTTAGGAGTTTCTTTTTTAAGTTAATTTCTTCAAAATAATATTATGAGCGAGGAAGAGCATCCAAGTTTCCAAGCCGAAGTCCGAGATTTAACCTAGATAACAACGTTTGTATTGTGTTACAGTTTTTTGTGACACTCATCCTGTGAAAACAATTGACTCGCCTTGAGACTGTGACAAATCTTAGGTGTCCTGTCAGCTGCTGCCGAGCTTCCTGTTCTTTATTGGGAAGGACTCGGCCCTGCTCGATCTGAATCGAGTTGTAGAAGTGTGTGTGTGTGCATGCAAGATTTTGTTCCTTTCACATTTAGCCACAGCTTTGCATTGACAAATCTTGCAGGTAACATACACTAACCACTTCCTGTTGCAACTCACACAATGTTCATTTACAGATCACAGACAGTTAGAGTTGATCAAGAGTTTACTCACCTGCTTTTTTTTCTTTTTTTTTTCTCAACTCAACGCAAGAATCAGGTCCCATTTGGACATTCGTGGTTGTAACCTAGCAACAAATAAATAAATAAATAAATGTACATTTTTGCATGCAGATCTTTTCAAATTGTGACATGACTGTGTGTTTCCCCAGAATTCTATAGCGTCATTTAAAGAGCTGTGTGGTTTGTCAGCGGTGGCCAATCTGAAACAGTGCATCCTGGCTTTGTCTACTCGTCTCATGGGTGCAGACAACAACCCTCTCGTGCTGTTCAACCTGAATGAGCTGTACCCCATCATGGAGGCCCAGGGGCTGCTGCCTGAGGTTCTCAAGAAGGTTTCCACTGCATACGAGTTGGTAAGAATCATGCACTTGAAGATCCAAAATCATACTTTTCTCATCACCCATTCTTATTATACTCAGTCCATACTAGACATATATACATACTCCTCATTAAGATTTAACACAGAGAATTTCACTCAGATCATTATAAAGCTGTCACCATTAATAATGCAGCAAGCCTGACACACATTAGTAATGACCGGTCCTTTTTAAGGTGTGAAGATTCCATTTAAAGATGACAAATCATACAGCAGAGCCTCAAAATGAGTTTTATTCAGCGAGGAAAGAAGCCGAGTGCAGCCCGAGACCCACACAGAAATGGGTAGCGTGGTCATTTAATCCGAATCACCTCATGGCCTATTCAGAGATACACTTCCTCATTCTTCTCTGTGTCATCTCAGGTGCCTTGACATTTCAGGCAGATTTGAAATTACCAATCAGTGCCGGACGAATTTCTTGCCCAAGGCGCCCGAGACAAGCAGATTACAAATCCAGGCTTTTTCATTCTCGGCTCAAGCAGATACAGTATGTTGTTATTAAAACACAGAACGGATTGTGACTATGGCTTTCCGTGCAGCAGGATGACGTTAATAAGATCGTCGCCTCGAACGAAACCAAGTCAAGAGTGCTATATAGTAGTATTTAGTGAATGTTCAGAGCAATGGGCAGTTCAGGGTCAAAAACATAAACAAGTGTACAGTATTACACGTAACTGTGTCTTTTTTTTTGGGCCTTTGCCCCAGTTTGCCTGCAGGTTACATTTTTGATGTGCAGTAATAACCATATAGAGCTAAATGGGCTATCTCAAAATTGGAACATTTTCATATATCTGTCAAAAACAACATTTATAAATGAGGACTTGATGACTGGTAACATTTGTTTTAGCTTTCAAGCAGTTAAATGGCTGAGTACGCTTGACTCTTGAGATGTCATGAAAGTCTTGCTAATGCGAATTCTAGTTAACATGCTAACTCTTGTTGAGCTCTGTCTGTTGAGTCTGAGTTAGATGTCAGTTCACAGTCAGGGAACGGTGGTGAGAGGAGTAAAAAAAAATGAAGATGTAAGCCAGACTAGCTAAAATTTCAGCCACGACTTTAAATGATGTTAGTGGCTCTTTTTAGCCTAGTTAATTGCTCCACTAAATCATAAAAGATTCTGAGATGAAAAAGAAAGCGACTCTTATGAAGAAATTCATTCACAAGTCATGGAGCAAATAGATCCGTTTTGCAGGCACACGCTATAAACAGAGGCTAACTACATTTTTCTTGCAATATGTCAGTATTTATTTAAATCCCGCTCTCTCCAGAGATCATACAACCCTAGCTTCTTCTATCTTCCCATCCTCCACCGTTTGGTTTGTTTGCTTGTTCTGTTTTTTCTGCACGTGAGCTTGTGAGACTCCATTAATGTGAACTGTGTGCTTTTTTTGTGCTAGTGTGAGTGAGAGTTTAGGGATTAGCTGCTCTTTGTCAGGAATCCCCGAACGTGAACGATCCTAAAGTTTGCAGGGCTTGCCTGTGCTCAACTACAAAGACGATATGACAAAGAAAGAAATGTAGTGAACAGAGACTTTAACAGTTAATGAAGTCAACTCAGCAGTTATGCAACCGATTGATTTTATATGCACTGTAACATTCGAGCCACTCTGCTATCGATCGCCTTTGTTCAGGAGGTCGGAAACGTTGTTGTCGTGTGGTGGCTGAATGCAGAAAGCATACACAAAAAACACATTTCCATCAAATGCAGCATTTGCTGATGGAAAGATTAAATATGCATTGTTTTATCCCTTTTCATTCAGCAGCTCTTTCAGCTTCATCTATTTTCGAAATAATGCACTGAGGAGATAAGGAGAAGGATGTGAAGCAGAACTACGAGAGTAGCCTCAGCATGACTTGTCAATTATGTATTGCGTTTATGACTCTTTAGACAGACGTGAGACTCTCGAAGCTTTCTCAGGCCTGTCAAAATGAACCATAGACACTGGCCTAAGTGTTTTCTTTTAAACAGCCCAAGCTGGATCCATTTAAATAAAGAAAAAAGCCTTGGGCATCAACCCACATGTATTAAGTCGAATTTTTGATGGAGAACAGAGCACGCTAAACTACAGATGAATTCCGAACTCACAGTTGGGACTAATATATGGAGGTGATTTCCATTTGAATAATGCATAATAACAAAGGCATAATAAAATCCAGCCTAAGTGCCTGATATTTTGCATAGTTCTCAGTCCCGACATTTGCTCCTGGATTAACTCTTCCAGACCACTTTTGCACATACACTATGTTGCCAAAAGTTTTGGGACACCCCTCCAAATCATTGAATTCAGATGCTTTTTTTTCAGGAGTTGGGTTCGGCCCTTAGTTCAAGTGAAAGGAACTCTTAATGCTTCAGGATACCAAGATTTTTTGGACAATTTCATGCTCCCAACTTTAAGGAAACAGTTTGGGGATGACCCCTTCCTGTTCCAACATGACTGCACACCAGTGCACAAAGCAAGATCCATAAGGACATGGATGAGCGAGTCCTGACCTCAACACCTTTGGGATGAAGTAGAGTGGAGACTGTGAGCCAGGCCAAAACTGGGACATCTGCCTTTACATGCACATGAATGTAATAGGGAGTTGTCCCACCCTTTGCAGCTATAACAGCTTCAACTCTTCTGGGAAGGCTTTCCAGAAGGTTTGGGAGTGTGTTTATGGGAAATTTTGACCATTCCTCTAGAAGCACATTTGTGAGGTCAGGTACTGATGTTAGATGAGAAGGTCGCAGTCTCCACTCTAATTCATCCCAAAGGTGTTCTATGGGGTTGAGGTCAGGACTCTGTGCAGGTCAGTCATGTTCCTCCACACCAAACTCACTCATCCATGTCTTTATGGACCTTGCTTTGTGCACTGGTGTGCAGTCATGTTGGAACAGGAAGGGGTCATCCCCAAACTGTTCCCAAAAGTTGGGAGCATGAAATTGTCCAAAATGTCAAAATGTTCTTTTCACCGGAACTAAGGGGCCAAGCCCAACCCCTGAAAAACAACACTGAACTCAATGATTTGGAAGGGTGTCCCAAAACCTTTGGCAATATAATATATTTATGTTTTGCATGAATGTGTTATTTTTCACAGCATCATCCAGTATTATATATTTGGAATTGTTATCAGAAATTTGTACATGAGAGAGCAGTGATGTACTAAATGTGATGAAAGGTTTCTAGTCGAAGTATAATTATCATAATTCATATTAAAGTGGACAGAGAGCAGTGATTGATATTCGGTTATGAGAGAATTGTGCACACACTTTTGTCTAAAGCTGACCTTGAACTTCTTAAATAGTATCAGCTGGAACAAAGACCAGGGTTAATTCTAGTGCTGCTGATTTACAGTATGATCCTAACCATAATATATCACGCAGACATTTATATTCAGGAGTGCTAATACGTTCACAAAAACAGTGTTAAATACATAAACATGACACTTTTGATGAATTGTATCGTCCTTTTTGTCTTGGATGGATGGATATCTTTCTAGTTTTTCAAATTGTCTCTTGCATTTTTTTTCTGGAGTTAAGTTAAGCACTCGAGGTTAAAACCCAGTCTCAGAAGCTAGTTCTCAAGAAAGATCAGGCATAACAGTCTTAATGGGCTGCAGTTGAACCCCTGTCTAAACCAGCGCAGAGTATGAGGAGCTTTCCTCATGTAGTAAATTAAATTAAGTCCCAAATTCTGAACAGTGCTATATTTTTCCCAGCTGTTGGGATGGCCAGTCTGGGAGAGTTAACCAGACACGAGGTCAGTGAAGACCTTGAAATTACGTTTTCCAGTCAAATGTAAAATCCATTGAGGATTTTTTTTTTCTTCTGAGGAAGACGTGGGCAGGACTTCCCATTCCCAATGGTACAGTTATATGATCCCACATCTCAAGAACAAAAAAGAAAAAAGAATACAAAATTGGTTTAAAAAAAGATTTCCAGTCAGTCACCGCACACAAATCCCTATTTGCAGTCCCTAAGTATAAAAAGCAACCCGTGTTTGATTTATACGTCCCTGTGGATGAGCTGCTCGCGTCGTGCTTTCATCCAAATTGTAGGTCAAAAGATAGTTGCAAACACAACCAAACACTTTTTTCAAAAAATTTTTTTGGATTTGCTTTGGCAGTGTCTTACATTCTAAGACATGCCTAGGCAGATCTAGTTTTACAGCATGCTTCCTACTTTAATTAGACGGAATGACGAGGTGCACTAAAAAGGAAGGCTCGGTCTATCACGGACTTCAGAACGAATTGAGCATCACTAGAGACCAGTGACATATTAATGTTCTGAGTCTTTACTTTCCATTGACACACACACACCAGTGAAGCCAGTCCTTTTTCAGTTTACCAACTACAGAGACATGCTTACATCCCCTCCTCCTCCTCCTTCTTCTTCTTCTTCTTCTTCTTCTTCTCCTCCTCCTCTTCCTCCTCCTCCTCCTATTCCTCCAAGTGTCTCGTGCTATAAATACCCCCTGCATACTGCTGGGCCTGCCACCAAGGCTGTAATTTCTGCAGTCATTAGGAACCTAATCACAGTAGACACGTCGGCCTTGAGACTGTCGCTGCAGCTGCGGAATGTGACTAAGAGCAGCTTCCACACCGCCCATCGCTTTCCTCGGCCTCCCAGTGAGACTGCGGGAACCACATCAGACACTGGAAATCTGGAGACTGTGGTCCCGTTTGAATTGGGATCAACTCAGAGTCGGAGCGTACAGTCGGGAGTCCTCGTTCATGTAAACCTCAGTAAACCATCGCGTTTGGATTATACAGTACGCATCTCTCTCGTTTTTGTTGGCTTTGGAGCCGATAGCGTGCCGATTTGTTTTCAGCAAATAAGAGCAATTGCTGCTGGTTAACTTGTGGATCAAGAGACAGACTGTTGTCTGCTGTTGCCTTGCCAAAGACTTGACAAAGTAGCATTGATTGATCCACGAGACACGTTGAGCACAGCCTCCTGCTTTTGATGGGCTGGCACACAGCATGCTGTAAAGCAGCTGCTCTCTCTCTCTCTCTCTCTCTCTCTCTCTCTGTCTCTCCTGAATCTGCTATTTAATAAGTCACCTTCTCATGCTTTTGGCCACTACGGGGATGTACAAGTCAATTAGTCTAACCTGAAGACCTGTTCCCTTGGTACTAAATGAAGCAAAGTTAGAAGAAGTGCATGAGGTTTGAAATGAATGTCTGCTCCAGTTTTACTTAACACACCGTTTCTTTTTTTGCTGACATTAATTGCCCAGGACAGTAGCTCCTAATGCCCCATAATTAATGAAATGCCACTACAAAGTGGTTTCTTTTCCCAGCTGTAAATTAACCGTTAAGATATTTTTTTTCCTTAGGAGATGCTTTTTTTTTTGAAGCATGCATGTTTCAGCATTTTGCATTTCTTTGTCAAAAAAAAAAGTGCTTAAAGGTGCACGGGGGGAAAAAAAAGATCCCCCGGGCACAGTTTCACCATTTAATAAATTTGTGATTCAATTTTTAAGTGATTCCCATGCCAGGATAAAGAGTATGCACTGTCAGCCCCAGTGGGAGAAAATCATGCTACCATCTGCGTCACCAGACACTGAGCTCCAAATAAAAGAGCTTAAGCATCTAAAAAAACATATTATACAATACATTATATAACGCAAGTCATGTATAATTTATCTGAGGAGCGAAGCACAACAGGACGTACAGTTATAGGAAGATGATCAGCGACGGGGAGGTCATGTGATGCAGAGTTAAGTGTTCACACCTCGAGGATGATTATTTTGCAATAGCAACAAGCATGCTGTACTTTTTACCCATTTTTAGTTGATGTTAAAGAGCCACAAAACAAGTTGGTTCCTGTTTTTACTTTCATTTATATCGTTCTTGCCTCACCAGCTGACCCCCCCCCACCATCTATCAGACAAATCATCAGACGTAACCTCCTCCGATTTTAAGACTTTCCCACGATAGAAGACTTATTGTGACAAAATGTAGACACTGGAGAAAAATATTAGACAATGATAAAGCTCCTTTATCCAAGTTTGATTTATTTATCCATTACAGTTTGTTGTGTTTTATACCTGGTGTGTATTTCTGTATACCAGCAGCCGTTCTCACAGATGCTAGACCTGGATAGCAGTATTGGTATCTCCCTTCCTCAGAATTTGAGGGCAACCCCCCCTCGTTGTGGGTTTTTTAACTAATAAACCACCACAGCTTCCAAGAACCACAATGTGACAGTTTTGGGTTTGCGAGAGCAAAAACATCTCACATCGCATCAGGATCAACACAGCCACTTCAACTACCAGGCGAGTTTTTTCAAGCACCAGTGTAAACAAGGGTCTTGGATCCAGTTGCATCTTAATAACGTGGGTCATTAACAAGGCGTGGCAGACTTTAAACAAAGCGTCTAACATTTTCAACCGCCCCACTTTCTCGTTTCATTTAGAAAAAAATCAAGCACGCCAGACTCGATTAGGTCTCTTAATAATGCAGTCAACGTTGGCATCGCACGGCTCTCCGCGTCCGAACCCATCCCCGTCACATCCAGAACAGGAAACCGCAGCTATCATCTCCGCACTATTAAACAGCTATTACACTCCTGTGTTTGATTGCAGCACACAGCCTGACATTGTGCTGAAGCCATTTTCTCTCCTTGCAGATGATCCAGACGAGCAGGACGCTGCTGGAGAACTCAGACGGCGTCTACGAGAGGATACTCCAAGTGCAGAAAGCAGGTGAGGGGCGGGGAATCGGAGCCAGAGAAACATTGTGTTCCGTGACACCAGTTTTTTTTTGTTTTCCCCGGAACACTTAATGATGGCCGTGCAGAAATTGACAAGTCCACACACACACACACACACACACAAGTTCAAAGAGGGCTCGAAGAGAGTAATCTAATTATGCCGCTACTTGGTATGTTATATAAGAGTTTTTCTCCCCCCTCCTTCATAACCTTTTCTCTTCACACGAGTGATGACCTGCTTTGAAAGGTTTCAGAAGGACTTTTTTATTCCTTTCCCCAAACGTTTTCTCTGTAGTCTAATTAGCAGGGTTGCAAAAGGGTAAACATCTCTTGCTTGAGCCAGCACAGCAGTATCAAAGCCATGCAGCCTGCAAGGAGGTAAACAGCTGCAAACCGCAATCGACAGAGACGAGCTTCACTCGCATTCACATGAAAGAGAACTGACGCAGAACAAAGGCTACAGTGCATTTTATTAAGCACTGCATGGTTTTAGAGTGCGTTTCGTGACCTCTTGTTTTTTGTTTTGTTTTGTTTTTTTTGTTCGAATTTCTGGTTCTTTCATGGGCTCCGCTTCTTGTTCTCATCGTCGTCGTTGTTGTCCTCTGTTCGAGCTTCAAATCACGGAACAAACAGAACGGGTAACGAAGTAGGAAGATGGCACGCCAGCACTGCAGCTTTCGGCTCCAGCCATGGTGCTCTCTAACGCCAATAATAACAATAGCCTGAAGAAAATTTCCGTTTGTGTCGCATTGGCTTGACAAGTCGGCCCTAAAGTGGAAACTGTGCTTATGGTTAGTGGAATTTTCCCCTCCGATGTTATGTACGGATTAAATACTGTACTGATTGAGTGCACCAGAGATCTTGATTAATGCTGTGCAGATTATGCTGGATTAAAGAAAGAAATTTCACCAAACATGGGTCGACATCCTGAAATCTGCATCAGACAGAAAAATGTTTAGGAGTCACGGTTCAAAGTAAAGTAAAGAATCTTTATTGTCTTTATTGTAGTGATACAACGAAATTTGGTTGATAGCTCTCAGAGTCCAGCAGCAAAGGGGAGTGTAAAATTTACATTATAACAATATAAAAAATAAAAATATAAAAAATATTATATATATATATATATAAAACATTAGAAGGTGCTAGTTGCAATTTATTTATTTATGTATTTATTTATTTAACTATTGCATATTGTTGTTATTTTATTAACAGCTAACACTGTCACTTCCATAGTGGATGGTTTTTTAAGATTTTTCTAATGAACAGTTTTGAGAGAGGAGACTGTTTCGGTGCTGTGTAGCAATTATAAGCAGTTAAAAGAGAAGAGATGATGTTGAGGGTGTGAGAGGTTATAGCAGCTCTCATGTAAGCGACATTGTGAATGTGTAGATATTCAACATTAACATTAAATCAACAAAAACCCTGTAAGCGTTAAGGAGCTGCATGTGATATAAGAGTAATACGCCATCATTGGAACTCGGGAGCGAAAACACCCCCCGACGTTGATTATTTTCTTATCATACTACGCCCCCATGTGTTTATTTCCTACACAGTTGTTGATTAATCTTTTTTTCCCCCCGAAATAAAGTTTTCAAGATTTTTTCCTCAAGATTAAGGTTAGAATTTTGGGTTTGATATCTGAATGATGTTTAGGAAGCTCCGCCCCCGGGATGCACAATGGCCTATAAATTAAATGAATGAATGATGGTAGACGTATCCAAATACAAACAAACATACCAGCACGGGAAGTCTCAGCCATTTAAGACACTTTAGCCAAAGCCACAACTTAATCCGTGGTTGTTTTCAATCAATGAATTCCACCTTTAACAGATAGCAAGGTTACTGATACAGTTGGAAATGATGCATCTTTAAACAACTACATAAAAATGAGCTTTCCTTACAGATTAGGAGTGTATAGTCTGGGGAAGAAGCACTGCTTTGAAATTCTGCCAAAAAGCAAGAAAAAGCCAGTTTTCTAAAACCTGAGCCTGTTAGAAGATGGAAATATCAATACACAGTTAGGAACATCGTAGTTCATCTAATAACGTCTTGACTTAACCTTGTCAGTGGAGAAGTGCCGGGCAAATGCCTTCTTCTTTTTTTTTTATCACCACCTTCTCTGCTGTTGCTAGGTTACAGTGACTGGCAGCCAATCGGTCCGGCGGGTCGGCCGAGGTTCCTATTGATCTCGGCTGATGGAATCTTAGAAACCGTCAGAACCTATTTAGCGTTCGCTCACCGAGCTCTTTTTCTTCCTCGAACCTGAAAAAAACCAGACATTTCTCACCTTAAGCCATTCGAGTTGACAGGTTTCACTATTGAAATGTGCACTTTTTAACTTTCGGTTTGTTAGAGTGAACTTCTTAGACAGAATTTGAATGAAAGCTACTCAAATGAATGCCCTTGCTCGGATAAACAGCGTTACTCGCTGTGGAATTAATGTTGACAGGGTTTTTACAAAAAAATCTTTCATCTTTTCTTCTTTACACACATTTTCATCAGTGACCTTGCCACTTCAGGCAAGAAGGCAGCAGGAAAATGCAAACCAACGTCTTTCCTTCCATTCAGATCACATCCCTTTGTGTCCATTTACTGAGTATAATGTCGCAAGATGACAAATCGACTCTCGCTCGTTTACGTCGCATGGGATCATGCGCCCTGTCAGTCCGAAGCGCTAGCATTCACTATGACATGAGGCTCTGGAAAAGAAAAAAAGAGGTCAGCTCTACCTCACAGAACACAATCCAATGAAAAGAAAGATATCATCGATCGACGAGGTAAAATCTCCTGCGTGAAAGGTTGAAAATAACATAAAGACGTTACGGACACACGGAGAAATCATCGCTGGATATTATCAGGAAACAAATAAGTGTCTGCTCGTGCCTCATTTGTGTCTGCACACTCCCTGTTCGTCATGTACACACCGCTTGTACAAAACAAAACGTTTTCTGACCTCAGGGCCAATCAGCTCCCTTTTGAGGTTGGGAAATACAAAGGATCTTTCAACAGCATCAAATCAAGCGCAAAGCTGTTTCACAGATTATAAAATGTAAAGGTAATTTTACCATTTATGGTAGAAGAAACAAATTTAAATGCTTAATAATAATAATAATAATAATATTATGATTGTTTTTTAAAATAATTTTTTTATTTTTTTTTTAATATATATTATTATTTGTATATAATTATATTTATTTGATAATATATATTATTTTTGGTAGTTGTAGTCTCCATAGTATTAACAGTATTGATAAGCTGCAGCAGCAGTATTAATAGCAATGTTTAGGAGTGGTAATAGTAAAGTTACAGTTAGTAGCAGAGGTTTTAGCAGCAGTAATATTACTACTAATAGTTTTAGTGGTGGTAGTAGTAGCAGTAGTATTATTTAAGGTAGTAGAAGTAGGATTAATGGTACAGTTAGTAGCAGAAGCTTTAACAGCAGCAGTATTACTAATAGTTGGTTTACTAGTAGTAAGCTGCAGTAGTAGCAGCAGCACCAGCAGTATTATTAGTAATGGTAGTAGTAATAGGAGTGGTAATAGTAATGGTGAAGTTAGTAGCAGAGATTTTAGCAGCAGTATTACTAATAGGTAGTAGTAGTAGTGGTAGTAGTAGTAGTAGTAGTAACAGTATTACTATTAATAGTTTTAGTGGTAGTAGTAGTAGAGGTGGTAGCAGTATTAATATTAACAGTTTTAGTGGTCGTAATAGTAGTGGTAGTATTGATAAGCTGCAGTAGTAGCAGCAGCACCAGCAGTATTATTAGTAATGGTAGTAGTAATAGGAGTGGTAATAGTAATGGTACAGTTAGTAGCAGAAGCTTTAACAGCAGCAGTATTACTAATAGTTGGTTTACTAGTAGTAAGCTGCAGTAGTAGCAGCAGCACCAGCAGTATTATTAGTAATGGTAGTAGTAATAGGAGTGGTAATAGTAATGGTGAAGTTAGTAGCAGAGATTTTAGCAGCAGTATTACTAATAGGTAGTAGTAGTAGTGGTAGTAGTAGTAGTAGTAACAGTATTACTATTAATAGTTTTAGTGGTAGTAGTAGTAGAGGTGGTAGCAGTATTAATATTAACAGTTTTAGTGGTTGTAATAGTAGTGGTAGTATTGATAAGCTGCAGTAGTAGCAGCAGCACCAGCAGTATTATTAGTAATGGTAGGAGTAATAGGAGTAGTAATATTAATGGTACAGCTAGTAGCAGAGGTTTAAGCAGCAGCAATATTACTACTAACAGTTTTAGTGGTAGTATTAGTAGCAGCAGCAGTATTATTTGAAGTAGTAGTAGGAGTAATGGTACAGTTAGTAGCAGGAGGTTTAACAGCAGTAGTATTACTAAAAGTGGGTTTACTAGTAGTAGTAACAGTAGTGGTAGTATTGATAAGCTGCAGTAGTAGCAGCAGCAATAGTAGTAATTGTAGTGGTAAAGGTAGTGTTGTGTGCAGTACTATTAGTAGTATTAGCAGCAGCAGTATTATTTGAAGTAGTAGTAGTAGGAGTAATGGTACAGTTAGTAATGTTTCATTTAGTAGCAGAAGCTTTAACAACAGGAGTATTACTAATAGTGGGTTTACTAGTAGTAGTAGCAGTGGTAGTATTCATAATCTGCAGTATTAGCAGCAGCAGTATTACTAGAAGCAGTAGTTGTGATTGTAGTGGTAGAGGTAGTGTCGATTGTAGTATTACTAGTAGTAGCAGCAGCAGTATTACTTGTAGTGGTAGTAATAATAATGGCAGTACTAGTATTGGTAGTAGTAGTAGTAATGACAGTATTAGTAATAGCATTACTAGTAGTGGTACTAGCAATAGTAGTGGTAGTAGTAGCAATGGTAGTGTTGGTAGCAGTATTAGTAATGGTAGTTGTGCTCGAACCTGGTGGAAGCTGGGCTCTTAGAAAAGGATGTAGAAACTTTTTAATTGATAGCAATAAGCATTATTTTGCTCAGTGCCATCTCAAGGGTGCAACAGTGGCAGTGTGAATAAGTATAAAATGAGCGTCTGTGTCATGCGCAAACGAACGAGATATTACGTAACCTTGGGAATTGAACTAACGCCACATCAGTAGTTCTCCAGAGGCTAACAAAGCGATGTCATTATTACACACTTGTACAGCCTCGCCTCTCTGAATGATTCAGAAGGCCCTCGGGGTAATGCGGAATGCCAACCGCAGATACGCTTGTTGCACCGTAATTTCATTTGGATGCCTGGTGTCTCTTAAAATAATGCTTTGGATCTGGAGCAGATTTCCATTTGTGAAGAAGATCACTAATTCAGCACCGAATAAAATCAATCTCTGCTCCACTCTCCACGAGACGTTTCCCGATGCTTCATCAATCGATGCACCGGAGTAATGAGCTAACAAATCTAGGGCTTGTTTTCACGCCAGCTCGAACTGCTCGCTTAATTACAGCACAGTCTGAGCAACATGACCAGAACATACTGTTCTCCGGACGGGAAATTCAGTTTCCACTTATTCTAAGTCTCGAATAGAAATAGAGATCAGATTCATGAAACACATGACGGTAGCATGATTACTCTACGATTACTCTGCTCCGTCAGCGCCGCAGTTCCCGCCCTACGTTCATCTCTTTTCTTCCGTTTTAAAAGGAGCTGAGTGAAGGGCAGGAAGTGCAGGTGTGTATGAGGTCAAATTTAATTGACTTTCTCAAAACTCCCTCGAAGAAAATGCTAATCATGGTGTTTTCATCAACTGTGCAACTATGCAAATCGTGTAGTGAGGGGTGAAAAGAAGATGCGATCATCCAGAGAGCTACGGTTTCTCAGATACGGTGAAGCTGACACGCAATAGATAGTCACGTGTTTATAAAATGGGAAGCGCTTCGTGTGTGGTGTGATGTTAGAAGAAAAGAAAATAATCCATAAACTGCATAATCTGATAAGTTTTATTCCTTTTCTTTGCCAATAATTATGATGCTTTTTTTATTTTGTCATAATTTTTTATCCATTTATAGTTATAGACAGTTAGGGGCAGCACGGTGGCTTAGTGTTTAGTAGTTACCTCACAGCAAGAAGGTCCTGGGTTCAAAGGCAGGGGCCTTTCTGTGTGGAGTTTGCATGCTCTCTGTGTGGGTTTACTCCGGGTACTCCGGTTTCCTCCCACAGCCCTGTACATTAGGTTGATTGCTAACTCTAAATTGCCCATAGGAGTGAGTGTAAGTGTGTGTGGTCATCTGTCTATATGTGTGGCCCTGTGATGGACTGGCGACCTTTCCATGGTGTACCCCTGCCTTTTGTCCAATGTGTGCTGGGATAGGCTCCAGCAGATCCCCGTGACCCTAATTAGGAATAGAGCGGGTATAGACAATGGATGGATATTTACATTTAATGTTGTGGAACATCTTCAAAACAAGTTTATTATTAGATGTAGATTATATGAAGAGTCCAGGATGTAACCCCGCCCCCAGTGGAAGCTGTTACTATAGAAACAATAACCAGTTAAAAATCCTATCCAACACAGTGAGGGATAAAAGAGCTCATAGTGACCACTGTATTAATAGAATAGTGACTAGCGGCTTGGAGTGTTAGTGATTTAGCCACTGTGTTATTTTTTCCACCCTAAGTGAACCTGGACACGCCTTTTTATTTAATTTTTTTTCTCACAACCATCTGTCCATCTTCACGTATGCCTCACCTGGATTTGAGGGGCCGATGTTTGCTCTACCTTCTCTGTTTTACTGCATGATGTGAGACAGGAAGGAAGGAAGTTTTCTGAATAGCATTTCAGAGCAGTTATTTTTGAAAAAAAAAAAAAAAAGACCACAGGTTTGGTTTTTGGCACTGTGAGGTATCCAATCCGCCGTGGCGAGACTGCAATACACACTCACTCAGTATATGATGACTTATTTTTAAAAAAAATGTAATGTCAGCTTTAATGTAAATTTATTCTGCAGTTTTTTTCTTTTTTCCAGTGTCATCATTCAATTATTATTATTATTCTTTTTTTTTTTTTTTTGCACAAAACTAGTAGAATTTTCTCCCTCGGCTCGCGGGAGGTTCTCAGGGCTCCTTCGAGGTGCACGGCTCTACACAGAGCATGCATTCATGCTGGAGTCGCGTTTGAATTATGCGTGGATTTTCCCACCCTCGTCCTACTGTATGTTGCTAGGCAACTCCTGCCCAGAGAGGCATGTGCTGCCAGCCCCAATCCTCAGCACAGTCATGCGCTATTAAATCCAGCAGCACCTCTTCTCACTCTTATACACATCAAAGAGGTTAACGGACATTAGACACGATCAGTAGTCATGAATTGCCACAATAACGGCTTCATCTTGAGATGATAATAAATCACAGACCCTCGGGGCAACCGCGATGGGTCTGTGTGTCTGCTCGGGGCCAGCGTGGAAATCATTTTATTGTGAGTGGTCAAGGGCTTTGAGTTTTCTTGTTGTTAGACGAACACACACACACACACACACACACAAATTCATTCAAGTTGACCCAGACAGATTTGACATATTAGAAAAGATTAGAAAGCATTCTCTCTCTCTCTCTCTCTCTCTCTCTCTCTCTCTCTGTCTCTCTTTCTCTCTCTCTCTCTCGCACTCTCTCTCTGCATCCGTCCTTCATCCAAGCAGAACCGCTGAGTAAGAAAGGATGAAAACAAAAAGGAAAATAGCTCTCCGGGCTGACAAACCCATTCTGTCTTTCCTGCTTCAACACTAACGCAGCCTGAAAGGGTTCCGTGTCTTTTCTGCTGCGCACACACTCTTAGTCTCTCAGTTTTCCGTCCGTCTCCGTTACCCGTTCCTTCTCCTTTGTGTCTCGTCCCCTCGTCGTGTTCATCAGCCACCGGTTTGTCACGTCGCTCACCGTTTATGGCTTTTCTTTGCGCCGACACTCCTGATTTCAGTTTCCATGCTGGACTTTTCACAGCGAATACAACATGGCCGAGTGCAGAGACGCATGACTGGCACTAATCCTAACCGATCTAATAACCTTCTTTCTGTAACACAATACGGAAAGAAGAGTGGAGCAAAGCCAGAGTGTCCATGTGGGTGAATATAGACAGTCGCTTCAGGCAACTGAGACTCTTCTGCCACCTGTTCATACCGTGTCAGAGTTCGACTGCAGACGTGCGCTCTAAAAACGCCAGAGGAATGTCAGTCACGTCACCTATAGCTCAGCAGCTTGATAGGCTGGGCTGCTTTTTTTTGTCAGTGGACATTATACAACGGCTAAGGGAAGTGAGGTGGGTGGAATGCAGCTGCGGTGAAAAAAAAGTCTTACAAAAGTTTTGAGCAATGTCTTGTCAAGCATTTGGGTTTCTACTTCTTGGTCAAACAAACAAACACGGAAGTCTCAGCGGATAATTCTGCTGCGTTCACACATACAGTGATTTTATGGCTGCAAGTCTATATTCTCTGAACTGTGAAGGTGTCAGTAGGTGTTCCTACTACTGGTTGCTATAGCAACAACGTTTATCAGTGGGTGGCACTAGCGTTTCTGGAGGGAGATTTGGCGTTATTTGTGTAGTAAATTCAGCAGTGTGTATCTGCATCATATCATATGAGATGTGCGCTCTTTGCCACAGATCACATGACCTCTAGTCTCTTCACTCCCATTGGCAGACGCTTCATCGAGTAATAGCAACTTTTTTTGCATCTCTGGACACGCTCACATCTAGTCGCAGAATATTAGATTTAGTGTGTGCTTTAACACATGGTACACTCCAACCCTGACTTACAGAGCACTGTAGCTCCTCAAAGCAGAACCATTGTCTATACCTGCTTTATTCCTAATTAGGGTCACGGGGGTCTGCTGGAGCCTATCCCAGCACACATTGGGCAAAAGGGTACACCCTGGAAAGGTCACCAGTCCATCACAGACAACCACACACACTCACACTCACTCCTATGAACAATTTAGAATTACCAGTCAACCTAATGTACATGTTTTTGGACTGTGGGAGGAAACCGGAGTACACCCACCCAAGCATGGGGAGAACATGCAAACTCCACACAGAAAGGCTTTGGAATTTTAACCAAGGACCTTCTTGCTGTGAGGCAACAGTACCAACCACTAAGCCACCTTGCTGACCCTCAAAGCAGAACCAAACACCATTTTTTGTAGCTTTGTGAATCATTGCACACAATGAAAGCAGCGATGGCCTTCAGCTTCAACTTCTGAGTTACACACATCTGAAATTGAATGTCAAGGTTGTAAAAGAAGTCATTAAATATTACACACTTACTACCCACAGCTCAACTTTGGAATAAAAATGAAATAATGTTATGATGTGTTTTTTTTCTCTCTCTCTTTATTTTCTCACATGTTTTATCCAGCTATGGAGTTCCATGAGAATCTTCATGACATGGCGGTGAAGGAGGGACTGAAAGGCAGGAAGCTCCACAAGGCAGTGGAGAGCTTCACTTGGAACATAACTATTCTGAAGGTGAGCACCGCGTCGGCATCGACCGTATCTCTTTCTTTCCTCCGCGTTTTACTCCCTCTCCTTCCCTTTCTCTTTCTTTCTTCCTTCGCCCCCTCGTTTTTCTCTCGCTCTCACTTTACACTCTGCTTTAAATGAACTGCCCAGGGCTACACATTCTGGAAGTTTCTGTACCTCCCCTGCAATACTGCACCTAAAAGCAGGAGCTATTTACAGGAGAGCGTTTTTAAGTAGCCAACACCAACACGGCTTTTTAGGCTGACCGATTTTTTGTGTTTTTATATCCCTCTAAAGTCAACATACTGTACATAGGTGGATAAAAGAGATTTTGAAGCAGATTTCATATCCAGGGTATTGCTTCTCAGCTTGGTCTCTTGTGTCATGTAAACCGTTTCACTGCAACTTACTTCTTACTTACTTTTCACACAGTTCTGATGTAAGAACGATTCAGAGATCCAGCTCGAGCCGGTTGAAACGATGAAGCAGCTCTCTGTTTCGATATCACGGCAAAATCCCCAATCCTCCAGAAAAAAAAAACAAAAAACTAAACAGCTGCTTTCTAGCGTGTTTAAGCATAACAGCTGTTTCACTGAAGCGTGTCATAATATAAAGTGGACAGTGAGTGACCCTGGAGATTTAGTTCACTCCGAATTAGAAGATTAAAAGGTTTGCCCTTCAATTACATCCACTTAATGGTGAATATGTCAGGCCTTTCCTCTGTAATAATCACTACTTAGCCCTTACC
This sequence comes from Hemibagrus wyckioides, assembly GCF_019097595.1. Lineage (NCBI taxonomy): Eukaryota > Metazoa > Chordata > Actinopteri > Siluriformes > Bagridae > Hemibagrus > Hemibagrus wyckioides. The sequence continues at coordinate 17,003,936 of NC_080732.1, read as the reverse complement.
ACAAATCACATTTGCATGTGCTAATTAAACATAACATTACGTGCAAAAAGCTGCCCATTGATTAAAGCACCGTCCCTCGGTCGTTTCCCGTAAGGTCATTCCCGTTGTTTATGCTGCTGAAGAACTTTGCCAGACTACATAATTAATTCGAGAGTGTAGCCAGAGCGACCGAGCGTGTGGAGGACTCGCAGGTCGATCGTCAGCATCATCTGTCCGGTCTAATAGCGTAAGCACATCGCAGTGTCTTGTTAGATTGGATGGATGTTAGAAAAATCCATTCCTCTGACAGTTCCAGAACTTAATGTGCCTAAAGTTTAGACCTGATGTTTTTTTTTTTTTGTCGTTGTTTCTTTCATATTGAATTACGCATATTTGTTTTTGCCTAGCCAGTTTGCAAACTGCGTTCTGTTGCCCGAGGGATACATAAAACGTCATTACAGCAGTCGACTGTTCTCGCTAGAATCATAATAGAACAATTAAAGAAAATCATTTTCAATCTATTTGTTTTTTATTACTTTTTTCTGTCAGCAGAAACGCTAATAATTCTACCAACTGACAACTCTTGTTTTACCCAACGCTGACGGTGACATTTTTTGTGTTTCCTCATATGATTGTGTCCTCGTGAACATTTCTCTCTCTCCAGGGTCAGGCGGACCTGCTGAAGCATGCGAGGGCCGAGGTGCTGGAGAACACGAAGCAGGTGCATTACGCCGCTCTCACTTGCAACCTAGCCAAGGAAGCCAGACCCCGCCGCAGCCTGGGAGCCATCCCGGAGAGGGTGTCGGGAGAGAAGGACGTCAGCGATGACGAGGAGAACTGAAGTCTCGTCAAGCTTCCTGAAGCCCTACTGAGATTGTAACGTTACAGAGGAAGAGTAGAATGATCTAGTGATAAAGAGGAAGCCAGGCTGTTTCACAATCTGTGTTTCTTCTACACTCTTTCCAGTATCATTCCACACATGGTTGGGCCAAAGTGCCTCAACTAACGTCGCCAAAATCCCGCACCCCTCCACCGCTCCCTCGCTCCCACCCCTCTCTACCTAACTCAGGGTAGTCTAAACAGGACTACTTTTATTTCCAGAGCCTGCTGATCGCCTCGCTAGCGTTACTGGCACAGTGTTGTGATTCACTGCAAGTATTAAACTCAGACGTGCACTTACGGAGCCAGCCTTGCTCCGGGACCGCCCAGAAGCACAAATTTTTCGAGGAGCTGAAACTGGAGCCGATTCTAATAGAGATAAAGCGAGGAAACGAAGAGTCGAGCTGTTTACAATGACTAACTAATTCATGTTCTGTCTGCCAAAACAGTATGTGTGTATATGTATATAAAATTATAAATATATATATATATATATATATATATATATGGAGATCTGTTACATTTTTTTTGCTATGTGCGCCATTTTAACGGAGGAGATTTATTTTGTTAAGATAAATAGCTGTTTTAAAGAGGATATTTTATTTGTCCGAACACGTGCGAAAGATGGGGTGACGTGTATGCCACTCGTTGGTCGTTCGACGAAACACACAACCGACTGAAAAAGTGTTTGTTACAGGTACACGGTTAACTCCTAGTCACCATTACAGTTACGGTTTCTGGTAAACTATTTGGTTTGCTAGAAGGAAAGATCCTTACCACGTGTTTTGCCTAAGCTAAGCCTGCCTAACAACAAGTCTATCGCCTTTTCCGGCTCGTCTCGTCGGTCTTTCAAGCTGCCGATCTACTGTTGGACCCAGTGAACCACTCCCTTGCCGATTTCCATCATCTTGCCAGAACACCAAGAAACGGAAACCAGTGTTGTTTGATACGTTTCAGTGCTGTAAACGTCGGTGTCTTTTTAATTGTAGTTCAACCATTTATACCACCCGGGTATTGGGGTGGGGGGAGGGAGGGGGGAGGAGCGGGTTAGTTTTGAAACTAAATAGCGGTTTTGTTTTTACCCCGTGAACTCCTGAAAGCTCTGAAATAAATCGTGTTGAATAAATAAACCTCTTCGCCTGTGTGTTACTATCTAACAGTAAAACTCCAAAGGTTTCAACTGAGGGCCGAAGTCATTGTTGATGTTGGCTTCGTATGTCTTGTCTATTTTTTGTGTGTGTGTGTTATTGGTGATGTAGCTAATAGATTTGCTTTGCGATTTTCACTTCACGTGAACTGATTACTTCTTTCTATTGAAAGAGTCTGAAGCTTGGTGCTTAAAAATGTTTGTCACGTTTAAAATAGGCTGCATGTCATTTCTTGTGCTTTCAGTGACGGCCTTTTCCTCAGTTTCTTATTCGGTTTGGTTTGATTTCACATTAAATATAATTAAAATTCTTCTTATTAAATTCCCTTGAGGTGTCTGTAGGAACTCATTGTTACAGCAACTGAGGAAAGAAGGATTCAAAACCCATCACTAAATCAATGATTCGTTTGAAAGTAAGAAATTAAATAATTAAGTATTTTGTGTCGTTTTTTGGTTAGTCCATACACCAACCAGGCATAACATTATGACCACCTTATATTGTGTTGGTCCCCCTTTTGCTGCCGAAACAGCCCAGATCCGTCATGCAATGTGTATTCAGACACCTTTCTATTAGAATCAGCATTAACTTCTTCAGCAGTTTGAGCAACAGTAGCTCGTCTGTTGGATCGGATCACACGGGCCAGCCTTCACTCCCCACATGCATCAATGAGCCTTGGCCGCCCATGACCCTGTCGCCGGGTTCACCACCTTGCACCACTTTTGATAGATACTGACCACTGCAGACCGGGAACACCCCAAAAGAGCTGCAGTTTTGGAGATGCTCTGATCCGGTCGTCTATCCATTACAATTTGGCCCTTCGTCAAACTCGCTCAAATCCTTACTCTTGTCCATTTTTCCTGCTTCTAACGCATCAACTTTGAGGACAAAATGTTCACTTGCTGCCTAATATATCCCACCCACTAACAGGTGCCATGATGAGGAGATCATCAGTGTTATTCTCTTCACCTCTCAGTGGTCATAATTTTATGCCTGATCAGTGTATATAAGTCCATATCTACAGCACTACAGCTCTGTCTCTGCTTTTGGCTCAAGCGTTGGCTCACTTTATCAATTGATTCACTTCCTGCGATCAGTTTGATTCAGAGTCTAATCACTTTCTCACTGCGTATAACATAAACTCTGCGTACGTGAAAGCACTTGCAGATACAGACCTCTCTGTTTGCAATCCAATCTGAAAACCTGTCTACTGGACCTGTGACTACATGCATCGTAAACTAGGAAGCGTGCAGCCTGCTTTTTATTTATGCGCCTCGGTGGAATAAGCCCCGGATACTCTAAGGTAGAGATCAGCCTCGAGCGTGAAAGGTGTAAATGCCTTTTTCAGTACCTGTCACGGACCAACAAATCAGACGAGGCGCCATTGTTAATGCAACTTTTAAATACAAACAAATATGGATTCTTAGGAAAAAAATTATCTGTGGAAAAATAGTAATAATACTGGCTTGAGAGATGAGCAAAAAAACAATCTTAAGGAGATCTTACACCAACTGTTATTTCATCTATCAGCATTTTAAGCACTCGGTTATGACACCTTTTCATAAACAATGTACACACACTCCACCTGGCTTAACCTCGAGGCAATTAGCTGAATAACGCTTGGCACGTACTTGCGAGCTTGCAAAACTGCCGTTATTAATAATAGACGCTTCGAACATGTCGGACAGATCTCGATCTGCCAGGTGAAGGCAAGACAGGCCTTTTCCTGAGAGATCTGAAAGATCTACAGCCATCACACAGGATCAGAGCAGATCTGGCAGGACAAACTGCTATCGACTGCATGTGATGTTCCCGACAGGCAGCGAGAGGGAAAAGGCCTGAGGATGTCTGGATATGGCTGCCTGTCACTCTGAATAGAATCACACTGCGCTGTCTCCTGTCCTCTGCCTTTATGTACCTTATTGCTCCACTTCCAGTGCCATGGAAAATCCGGCAGCCACGTTTCCAGGAACTGTCTCACCGATGACCAGTATTCACTGGCGTAAATGGACTGCAGTATAAAGATATGAATGATGTTCAGGCTGTGAGTCTGATATAAAATTGGCTAGGTGTGTTTTTCCCTCTGTTGGAGAACTTTACACAGAATTTTACTGGTTGAAGATGAAATTTGCGCTGCATTTTTCTGAAACTTTCTATTAATATATCGCCCCTAGTAGGCTAGGGAAAAACAGAAAATGCGTAAGTAAGTCCTGAGCGTCTACTTTCATATTAACCACCACTGTGGAGTGGAACATTCAATCATCAACATGGAAACAATAAAAATAGGCCTCTGGGGACAAGAGAAAAGAGAGTTAAGGCCAATAATTAGAGGGATCATTAATAGGATCAATAGACTGGCTAAATTAAATCATGTCAGTTTTATCAATCCTGCTTCTCTCTCACTCGCTCTCTCTCTCTCTCGCTCACTCTCTCCCTCTGTTTTTACATTTCTGAATAACCTTGAAGAGTTTGTTTGGGGTTTTTTTTTTTGTTTTTACATGACAGCTCCTAGACCAGTTTGATTGATGGGAAGGAAGCGAGAGGGCGGTGGTTGGGTGGTTGGTTGCATTATGGTGGTCACAGTATGAGGGAGTTATTCTGGTGCTAAAAAAACAAAAACAAAAGGGATGAGGCTGCTGCTGCAACAGACTCACGTTGCTCAATCTGATGCTGAAACATGTAATAAAGTCTTCTCCGTCTAGTAGCAGCTTCTTGGATTTGCTTGGATAGATTGGAACAAAACACAGTAGACATGCTGCTTCCTGCTCACTATATTTCCTCATGTATCCAGGGAAAGCTCTTGGTTGTAACTGCTGAGCGGCAGTACTGTGTACTGTATCTCTGAATTTGGATCCAATTTATAGATTAGATGCTGGACAGAAGACTGCTTTCTTTCATCACCTTCATCATCTTCACCGCTCAAATCCTTGATGTCCAGATCCCACCATCACCTCAAGGACACTCTTGGACATACACTATATTGCCAAAAGTTTTGGGACATCCCTCCAAATCATTGAATTCAGGTGTTATTTTTCAGGGATTGGGCTTGACCCGTTAGTTCCAGTGATAGGAACTCTTAATGCTTCAGCTTCAAGACAATTTCATGCTCCCAACTTTGTGGGAACAGTTTGGGGATGACCCCTTCCTGTTCCAACATGACTGCACACCAGTGACCAAAACAAGGTCCATAAAGACATGGATGAGTGAGTTTGGTGTGGAGGAACTTGACTGGCCTGCAAAGAATCCTGACCTCAACCTGATAGAACACCTTTGGGATGAATTAGAGTGGAGACCGTGAGTCAGGCCAAAACTGGGACATCTGCCTTTACATGCGCATGAATGTAATATGGAGTTGTCCCACCCTTCAACTCTTCTGGGAAGGCTTTCCATATGGTTTAGGAGTGTGTTTATGGGAGTTTTTGACCATTCCTCTAGAAGCACATTTGTGAGGTCAGGCACTGATGCTGGATGAGAAGGCGTGGCTCGCAGTCTAAAAAAATAACTGGGTAAATTTAATGGCAGCTCATTGGATTTTCCTTTAATTTCTCAAAATGCAAAAATGTTTTCAAAAATTATGATTTCATTTTCATGTATGAAATAATGTTCATGTTGGTCATCTAATTAAATATCGCATCAATATTTAACAATATTTATCGATCAAGCATGTAATTTAATTAAAAGCCTACAATTTACATCCAGAATATACAACTAGCATGCGAAAAAAATACATCAGCATTTTGTTTTTCCCCAAAACCAGGCACTCAAAGTGTTCCCTCTCTATCACACACTCTCTGTTTCCTTTAGCAAGAAGAAAAAGAGTCCAGATATTGAATTGGCCGATATTCTTTTAAAGCTTTGTTCCTTCTTTTGTGATAAATGGCTCTGTCCTGTGTAAATGTTATTACAAAGTAAGACTCTAAAGCTTATAAAGATGATTCTTGTAGCCGTGCAACTTGTCAGAGGACTACATTAGCGAGGCGGACGTTGTGCCGGATTCTGCTTTGGATCAACACGATGAACACGATTGAGCGAGTGGAACGTATGAACAGAACCGGCAGACGATGGATGGCAACGTGAAATCTTATCCAAACACAAACGAGTGCCAGGTTGTAGCTCAGCCAAACGCCTCAGTCTGAAATCTGAAATTTCACGTGTGTGTGCATGTGGCTGGAATTGTATAGCTCCTGGCATAAATGAATACATCAGTGTGTTTCATGTCTGATCCTGAATATTCTCACTGGTGTGTTAGGGATTATAAAACCATGTTTGTGTGTATGTGTGTGTGTGTGTACAGACTCGCACAAATCCACAGCAGCATCAGTCATGAAATCACAATCTGCCCCCCCTGTCTGATCCAAGCCGATGTTGATCTTCTCCTCACGGTACGTCCGTTTCATGCGTGCCAGACAGCCGCAGTTGACACGCTGCTCTTTCACACAGACACGTCCAAATCCACGACCTTTGGTTGTCCTGCTGATGATTTTGATTCCCTCGTAAAGCCAGGCTCGGTGCCAATCAGCCCTCCAATTCCACAAATCACAGTGTCCTTTTCGAACGTCCTGCCCCCTTTCTGAGCACTCGCCCGCTCGTGCATGCCCCCCCTGTAGTCTGTCCTCTCTGGCTCTCAATTATCACCATGGCATTCTCCATGCCTTTTTGTGAAAAGGAGCCGCTGTAACGTATCATTCAAATCTCCCTGTTTACAATTTGAAGCCCTAGAGTCAACCACGTTAGCTGTATTATATATATATATATATGAAGAAGTATTTCACACTCAGCTTTGCTGCTAAACTGACCTCTCTTAGTCACCCTATCTCTTTCTGACGGGCGGCTTTGAATACAAACAGCCACCAAATAGCCTCCGTAAAATGCCTAGGCATAGCTGCTCGCCAGCTAATGGGGTGGTTTTTATCCCTTTTCACTCCTCTACAAAAAAAGCCATTTGGGCAACAACTTCTTTGCCTCACAGTTCAGCCAAACGAAGGCAGAGAGGTGCTTTGAGAGTGTGTCTGGATTCCTTCAAACATAATAGAGCCTCTGCTTATGCTAGTCACTTCATAGAAGGTTTAATGTGGCACAAATCTCTTGACTCAAGTGTCTGCTTTTAGCCTATACAGCCGTCCGAAAGAAAAGAGTCATCGTCTTATCAGCTCTGTTTCAAACTTAAACTTGTGACCCCGGCAGCCGAGACACGTCTGCTCCAGGAGTCTTCTTTTCCAGTTCAAAAAAACCGAACCTGTGACCATAAACAAAGCGGTATCTCTGCGGCTCGGCAAGATGGGATTAATACAGGAAATTATTGCATCCCATTCCTGACATGTTGACGCAAATCCATATTCTCAGAGGAGTCAAGAAGTCATCTGAGCCCTGATGAGAAGGAAGGGCGTCAGATCGCATGCTGTGATTTATAACTTGATAAGTCAAGGCTCTTGATGCCAGTCTCTGTGTGTGATGCAAAGAATCAACACAAACCCAATAAGCAGCAGGAAAAAACAGCCAAAACTAACAAACTCTGACTTTGTGACTTCGGATTAACCCTCAGGGCCACTCTTTTTAGAAAAATGACAGTCCTGGGATTGTCGAATTGACGATGTTTTCCACTAGCAAAGTCACGGAAGAGCTAACAGTATTCCTTAGTCGATAGCACAATGGCCGCTTGTTTGGACGATGGTATGGCCTTCATTTTGGACGTTCTCCTGCTTCCCTGTCAGTACAACAGAGCTCTGTTCCCTTCCATCTGCTGCCATTTTGTTCAACCTCAAACAAAGCCGACCTCACGGGATACGCTTGTTAAAAGAAATTATAATAAAAACTGTATCTCTATCTTCAAGGGATTAAGCTTCAAATGGTTCTATCACTGAGTCAAACGGACATTAATTACATTTTAATGGATGAATGCAATCGAGCCGTTTGGCGCTTGCTCAAGCCGAGTCTTTGGCGAGCCGTTTGAATGAGGAAGGATGTTACGGAGGTTACACAAACAGGGATCGGGTATATTTTGGGCAACTCTCGAGCCTCGCTAAGCAGTTTTGTTTCCAAAGTCTGGTACAACAGCAGAGTTTATGTTACTGTTTTCCTGTTAGAATAGGATCCGTGTATGACGCTTTGGCCTTTTTTTGCACAAGTTTTTTTAAATTTTATTTCTACATGTCATCATATAGGAAGAAGCTGCAGGGAAGAAACCACTTTAAAAAAAAGTTTTGCAGAAAAGCACCTAATGACGTCAAGCTGACCAATCAGGTCACCAGTTAGAAGGCAAGCAAGAAAAACAAACACAGAGGATTGACTACCAGTGAAAAACGAGTCCTGGGTTATTTTTGGGGACTTTCACTGGTACTTACTCCTAACTGCGGCGGCATACAGTCCAGTCGTACAAACAGCTCGGAAAATTATTCCTCTGAAGATACAGCAGAAACAAACATCCTCGTCACCAACCTCATGTATTACTGATAATGATAATAAATTAATAACAATCCAGAGAGCGAGGGAGTTAGATAGATAGTAAGTTGATAAAGCTGGTATGGTACAGCACTTAATAAATAAATAAATAATAAATAAATAAATAAATAAATGATGGAATGCATGAATGAATAAATACATAAACAAATGAATGAATAAATAAATACATACATGAAAGGATGAATAAATAAATAAATAAATAAATAAATACATGAATTAATGAATGGATAAAAGAAAGAAAGAAAGAAAGAAAGAAAGAAAGAAAGAAAGAAAGAAAGAAAGAAAGAAAGAAAGAAAGAATGAATGAATGAATGAATGAATTAATGAATGATAAATGAAAGAAAGGAAGAATAAATGAATGAATAAATACATAAATGAATGGATGAATGTATGAATGAATGAATGAATGAATGAATGAATGAATAGATGGATGGATGGATGGATGGATAGATGAATGGATGGATGAAAAAATGAAAGAATTGATGAATAAATGACTGAATGAATGAATGAACAAAAGGCAACTGTGTCAAGATCTGAATCATCTTAGCTAATGTGTCGGAGTCGGTATTAAGTGGTAGCTTGCGGTTAGCAGTGTGTTAGAAGCGTACAGTGTTACTGTTCAAATTAAACATCTACGGCTAACAGAACATCAAGTGAATCCGTTTTTTGTTCCCCATTATATTTAATAAGTAACTGGTAGTGGACCAGACTGACTTCTCCAACACATTGTCAATCCACGCCTCCTTCATCCCGCCTCGTTAAACTCTAATTTGCACCTCGGTGGAAGAGTGAAAGCGAATGCTGTGGGGAATCGTGATGCGTGTGTTTGCCTACAGCTCCAAAACACTTCCCACGAGAGGGAGGCGAGAGCAAGTAAATGTTTACGCGCGGAGGTTCAACCCTCTGTTTCTCGAAAATCAGCTCTGACTCACCGCTGGCAGGCGTAAGCTTGCGTCCACCAGCGTCTGTCCCTCACTGACCGCAGGACATGTGGAGATGAAGCCTTATACACGTGGGTTAAAGAGAAGCAGCATTTGTTTTGTGTGTCAGAACAAAATAAAGTGGTTACTCTAGATAGGTTTGTTCTGTGAAGTACATCATTTATTTTTATTTATTTATTTATTTATTTATTTATTTATTTATTTATTTATTTATTTATTTATTTATTTTTTTACAAATGCTGCTTTCACATTTTAGGGTTTTTCTGAACTGACAGTTTTACCTTCAGGAAGCAGCTGCAAGGTGGGCGAATGGGGGCGCTTTCAGAAAGAGGTCTCGGCGGAGCCCTTAGAAATGTTTTCAGAAAGTGAAGGATTTATTTATTTATTTGTTTATTTTTCCTTCTGGCCAAGGTCACAAGTTTAGAGGACATAGTGACAGAGAAAACTTGAGCAAATCTAATAAACCTTGCATCATGCTGAATTGAAAACATTTCCAATTTTCCAGTGATGCAACGGAATGAAAACAAGAACATGTCTATTATTGGGATGTTCACCAGGTCATGGTGTTTGTGACCCACTTTAAGTGTTAGGAGACAAACTTTCTTGATTTTTTTTGGCCTCCGAAGCTACAATCCGGCCGAACAAAGCATTGATACAGAGCTAATTAGTTCACTTATTCTGATAGAAATAGAAAATTGTGTAGTTACAGGAAGTGTTTGTTTTCATACAGGAACTAACAGCTGTGCAAAAGAACTGTGCTTTTTTAAAACTATTTATTTATTTCTATTTATTTTTAATATATTATATTTTTATTTATTATTATTATTATTATTCTAGATCTATTTATTTATATTTATTATTTCAATTTCTATTTATTATATTATATATAATAAATATTATATATCTATTATATTATATTTATTATTATTTAAGATCTATTTATGTATATGTATTATTTGAATTTATTTATATTTATGTTTTATATATATTCTATTTATTATTATTATTTTAGATCTATTTATTTATATTTATTACTTAAATTTATATTTATTTGTTATATATTTATTATTATTTGAGATCTATTTATGTATATGTATTATTTGAAGTTATTTATATTTATGTTTAATATATATTATATTTATTTTTATTATTATTTTAGATCTATTTATTTATATTTATTATTTGTTGTGTTTTTATTTTTACATTTATTTATTTATTTATTTATTTATTTATTTTTTAATGTCTAGAATCTGTGGAATTCAAACGAAGCTTGGCAAAACGTTCTCATTTAGTTAAGATGTAGGATTTAAGATACTTTCTGTTTTTATTTGGTCTCAACCTCAGGCACCGGTTTTGCTAAATATGATCTTGGTGTTGATTATGAATCTGTAAGAATATTATTTGTTATCGTTTCTCTTTTTGCAAAAAGTTTAACAAGAAGCAATTCCTTCTTTTAGAAAACAGCCCGGTCGTTGGCGTCTTGCAGAAATGAAGCCAAATAATTGATTTAATATGAGTTTATCGGCCTTAAGATCTCGATCTTGACTCAGCTTGTCTTGAGCTTGCATTTGACCCCCTTAATACTCGGCCCTGACCGGATCTCAGCTAGTCCTAATCTTGGACTTGGTAATGTTTGTCTAGACATAAGCCTTATGGAATGCAGATGAGGGCAGTTCTTCTTCGTTCTCGAGAAGCTTAATGACAAAATCCGCATACGTTTACTCTGTTTATTTCCTGTGTGAGTGTGTGTGGTGTCCATCCCACACAATCTAATCCTCATCCCATTGCATGAACCTTATTGTAGTATACCGAATGTTTTTTTTCCAAATCTGACACTAATCCAGTATTTGCTCTATAATAAAGCCACACTGGTGTAAATAATATTCATCTTATAAAGTTTTAAAATTTCTAAAATCTGCATTATCACAGCACCAGGAAGCAGACGTTTCTCCTTAAGTACAGAGATGTTCTTCCGGATATTCTCCAGGCCGGACAGAGGGATTAAAGACAAAGACTGAGGAAAATGTTTCACCCACTAAGTCAACATCAACCGGACAAAACCACTCCGAAGTAAAATTTCTGTATTATGTGTACAACAATATTTAACACTTTTTTGATGTTTAAATCTGACAAAACATCCATGTAAATGTTCTGCTGTCCAAACTGAATGTTTTTATAATAATTATTAAATTAATTGACATTTCAAAATGTCCTCTATGGCGTATATACGTCATCATCCCTACTCTTTTCAGCCTATATGAACAAATCTTCACCTTTAGGGTCGTGTTATATAATAAAATCTAAACATTTGATCATTTAATATCCGATTTAAAATCTGAAACAACGTGACTGTTTTGGCAATGGTCTTACAGCGCACTCTGGTGGTGGTTGAAGTGAACTGCAGCCGTCCCTAAGGAGCGGTAAAGTTTTCAGTAACGCTTTTTCTAACACCTTTCTGACTCCTTTCTATCACATCCGCCTCAAGGTTTTGCAGTATTATGCGGTCTGAGATGCCTTTCTGCTCACCGTGGCTGTAACGAGTGGTTATCTGAGTCACCGTAGCCTTCCTGTCAGCTCACAGAACTGACACTGACTGGATCACAAGAACCAGAGGTGCCAAGAGCTAAGGATCTGGATTTTTATCAGAGGAAGTGTCATGAAGTGTTCTTGCATGTGGTCCGGCTTATCGACTGCTTCTGTCTCATCGTCTTCCTCGCGATCGTTCTCGAAGCTTTTTGTGGTACATCTTTCCAAGGATGAATTTTTTGTGGCAGTGTAAAATTTTCACCTGTTATTGAAGTAACAGTACTAACTGATCAGGCATAACATTATGACCACCTGCCTATTATTGTGTTAGCTACCAAAACAGCCTTGACAACTCATGCACTGTGTATTCTGACACCTTTCTATCAGAACCAGCATTAACTTCTTCAGCAATTTGAGCAAAAACCAGCCTTCACTCCCCACGTGCATCAATGAGCCTTGGCCACCCATGACCCTGTAGCCGGTTCACCACTGTTCCTTCCTTGGACCACTTTTGATAGATACTGACCACTACAGACCAGGAACACCCCACAAGAGCTGCAGTTTTGGAGATGCTCTGATCCAGTGGTCTAGCCATCACAATCTGGTCCTTCGTCAAACTCGCTCAAATCCTTACACTTGTCCATTTTTCCTGCTTCTAACATCAACTTTGAGGACAAAATGTTCACTTGCTGCCTAATATATCCCACCCACTAACAGGTGCCATGATGAGGAGATCATCAGTCTTATTCACTTCACCTCTTAGTGGTCATAATGGTATGCCTGATTGGTGTATGTTTTTGCTCTTTTCTATGACTCATATGTCATTTCATATATATAATGGGACCGTATACTGATCAGCCATAACATTAAAACCATCTGCCTAATATTGTGTAGGTCCTCCTTATTCCACAAAAACCAGTTATCCTGTTAAGGCATGGTAGGTGAAAAATGGTGAAAAAAGAGGTGAAAAACATTTTTTTTTGTCCAGCACATCCTTCCAGACTGAGATCTGTAGAATTTAGAGGTCAAGTCTACACCTTTCATGTTCTGGTGCCAGCCTTCTGATCAACATCCCAGAACTTTAACTGCTTGAGTCACCACTGCCCTGTAGGTGGTGTACAGGGGTCAGCATGGTCACTCTGACCAATACACAGCTCCACACACAGCTTTATGTGTTCCAACTCCTTTCTCTCAGATGGATCGGACCAGACGAGCTAGCCTTCACTCTCCACTCTCCTGTCGCTGGGTCACTGGTTGTCTTCCCTCTGAGCACTTTTAGTAAGTACTAATCACTTGCAGCAGAAGATAATGACATGTTTGGTGATCAGGCTCTTTTCTGCTCCACTAGATGGCAGGTGGAGCTCAGAGAAAGTGTGAGACTGCATGTGTGTGTGTGTGTGTGTGTGTGTTTCCACAGCGCCCCTCCTGAGTGTTTGTGTCTAATTATCTCTCTGGTCCACAGAGAGACGAGTCTGACACCTGTCTGTTCTCCCAGTACACTCACTCTCTATCTGTCTCTCATTCACTAACTCTATTCCTCTCTCTCGCCATCCCTCGATCATTATCTACACTCATCTCTTCAACAAGAACACACACACACTCCTATTTAATAAAAATAAAATCAATCTAGAGCCCTGAAGCGTTCTTGAGTTTCATCGGCTGAAGGAACAGGTTTAGATGTTGCTGTGTAGAACCCATTTAAGAGGCTAAGGATCCAAAAAAATCCCCGAAAAACAATTTTTATCCGAGATAAAACTGTGACTTTTAGGATCTTATTCGACTTCCTTTTCTCAGGAGTTGCAAATCCCTAAAGCTACACTCCAACATCTAGTGGAGAGCAGAAGAGTGAAGCTTATTATAACAGCAATAAATTAGCAAAGATGTTCAGGAAGCCCATATGAATATGAAGGTCAGGTGTCCACAAACTTTTGGCCACATAGGTGTTAAGTATTTTTTTCTTAATGTATCTTGGACTGCCTGAGCTAAACTGTATTGAGAAAAAAAAAATATATATATATAAAAATTAAAATAATCTCATGTGTCCCATTTATTTGTTCTATTGAAGGGTGCCAATAATTTTGGAGTTAACACTCTATGCCTCTCTCTCTGTATCACTCTATGCCCCCCCCGTCTGTCTGTATCTCTCTATCTTTCTCACTGTTTACATCACACTCTGTCTGTCTGTCTCTCTCTTTGCATCACCCTCTACCCCTGCTTGTCTGTCTGTCTGTCTGTGTCTCTCTCTTTCTCCTCTGTTTCTGTCTCTCTTTCTCTCTCTCTACATCACTGTCTGTCTGTATCTCTCTCTCTGTCTGTATCTTTCTTTCTCTCTCTCTCTACATCACTGTCTGTCTGTCTGTCTCTGTATCTCTCTCTCTCTTTCTGTCTGTATGTATCTCTCTTTGCATCACCCTCTACCCCTGCTTGTCTGTCTGTCTGTCTGTCTGTCTGTCTCTCTCTCTCCTCTGTTTCTGTCTCTCTTTCTCTCTCTCTACATCACTGTCTGTCTGTATCTCTCTCTCTGTCTGTATCTTTCTTTCTCTCTCTCTCTACATCACTGTCTGTCTGTCTGTCTGTCTGTCTCTGTATCTCTCTCTCTCTTTCTGTCTGTATGTATCTCTCTTTCCTTCTCTCTCTCTGCATCTGTCTGTCTGCCTTTCTCTCTCTGCATCTCTCTCTCTCTCTCCCCACAGACTCCGCATCCCTCCATCCTGATCCCCACTCCTCTCCTCTACATATGCCACGTTTGCAAAAGCACGCTTCACAGAGTAACCTTTCTGCGACTTCCCCAAGCTGCCACGCCTGCCCGTGTTTTTGCTTCCTAAGCATTTTAATTACCTTTGTCGCTGAGCAATGACCAGATGTTTATTTATTTATTTATCTTGTCGATTTCCATCCTTGATTTGACCCTTGACCTTACATTTCGGCCATCACGACAGCAAAGGCGTGAGCAAAGGTGGGAAACCGAGTCCTCGTCCGTCACGGTTGCGTCTCCGAACGTCGTTTATCCTGAGCCGCAACCGCTCTGCCGTTCACCTCGAGCCGGAGACCATCCCTGATAGTGTAAATAAATAAAGAAATAAATAAATAAACTCGCTCACAAAGTCCATTAAAATGGAAGGCAGCGCCGGGGTGACTTTAGCTCCTAATTAAAAACAGATGTGTCCATTTAATATTCTTAATACTTGGAGGGAGACAGACAATCACTGCAGAAATATCTATTTGCCTCATTAAATTGAGAGGCTTGATCATGATGAGGGAGAGAATAATGAATGAAGACGGGCATGTTTACCAGGTTGTCTAAATAGAGTTTGCCAGGAGAGAAGCGGCGCACGTCATAGCGAGAGAGAAAGATGTACATGCGGGCGGCCTCGCGACGAGAGGGAGAGTTAATGTTTATTATGACTGACATAATGAAAGCTGAGCATGCTGACGAAACAGAAAGGACGAGTTCGGCTAAATCACGTAGTTGACAAAGAACAAGCAAACTCCTGCTTTTTAATTTCCTCGTCAAGACACGGCGCATACTAACGACGCCGAGATACAAGCTGAAGTGGAAAGCCTTCTTCCTCTCGCCGTGTTATTGAGGACGAGTCGATCGGGAAAGAAGCTACGATGTGATCGAACCTCTCCCGAAATCTTTCAGTGATGTCGCACTACTGTGGTTTCATTGCACATTTAATAAAATTTCACAGTGTAGATGAATGTTGTTGAGTTGTCGTTGGCGGCGGCCATATTGGAATTCTGGAATTTTCTAGATTGACATAAGCTATTCTCATTCAGACCCCAGGCCTTGCCTCCTAAAGCGTCAAAGCTGAAACACAGAGATAGCAGGAAGCAACAGTTCAATCGTTCGTTCATTCATTCATTCATTCATTCGTTCATTCATTCATTCATTCATTCATTCATTCATTCATTCATTCATTCATTCGTTCATCCAGCTATCTATCTGTGTTTGTTTGTTTGTTCATTGATTCATTCATTTTCTCATTTATTCATTGCTTTTTGCTCTTATTCATTCATTCATTTGTTCATTTATCAATCCATCCATTTGTTCACCCATTCATTCATTCATTCATTCATTCATTCATTCATTCATTCATTCATCCATCTGTTTGTTCATTAATTCATTCGCTTATTTATTAATGTTTTTTATTTTATTCATTCATTCATTTGTTCACTTATCCACTCATTCATTCATTCATTCATTCATTCACCCATCCACTCATTCATTCATACATCCATTTCTTTGTTCTTTCATTCATTCATGTATTTATTTATTCACCTGTCCCTCATTCATTTATTCATTCTTTCATCCAGCCATCCACCTGTTTATTTGTTTGTTTTTGTTTGTTTGTTTGTTCGTTCATTCATTCACTCATTCATTCATTCATTTATTCATTCGTTCATCCAGCCATCCATCTGTTTGTTCATTCATTCATTCATTCATTCATTCATTCATTCATTTTCTCATTTATTCATTGCTTTTTGTTCTTATTCATTAATTTATTTGTTCACTTATCCATCCATCCATCCATCCATTTGTTCACCCATCCACTCATTCATACATCCGTTTGTTTATTCTTTTGTTTATTTATTTATTCACCTGTCTCACATTCATTCATTCATTCATTCATTAATTAATTCATTTGTTTGTTCTAATTATTCATTCATTCATTTATTTGTTTATCCATCCACCCACTCATTCATTTATTTGTTTGATCATACATACATTCATTCAATCATTCATTCATTCATTTGTTCATTCCTTTTTGTTCTCATTCATTCATTCATTCATCTACCCACTAATTCGTTCATTTATTCATACATTCATCCATTCGTTCATTCATTCATCTTCAGTAACTGCTTTATTCTGCTCAGGGTCTGGTGTTATTTTGGGATGTGAGGTGGGAATTGTCTCACACATTCACACACAAATCTACCCTGAAGCCAATCTAGTCTGACTGACTAGCATGTGTGTGGTAGGTAAGAGGATGCCAGAGAACCCTTGAGGAAACTCACACTCGTATAGGGAGAACCTGTACAAGCTTGGGATCGCTCTGGAACCCTGGAGCTGTGAGGCAGCTGTTACTCAGTACTAGGCATTATCAATCTCTTCACACTGTTGTGCCGAACCATCTCAGAATTAAGGTCAAGAGTATAGAATAATGTATGTATCAACATTCATCACATGTAGGATCACAGAAATTGTGATGAAATTTTAACAGCGCCACCTGCAGTACTGGAGCACTTAGTCTTAGCTCCTCCCCCAGGTGAAACTTCCAGGTTAAACTCAATATGGATGTGTTTAAAACGCTGAGTAACATACACGTTGTCCACAAAACAGTCGATATCGCTGCATCACAACGACAATTAACAGCAGCATAATAAACATCACATTAGTCTGGACAGCTGAGAAGTGCGTGAGAGGCCCAGAGCCGTCTCCCACCATCAGCTAATGTGTCATTCCATCTTCAAAACACCTCAGCGTGCGATCTGAGGATTAATAGGTCTAATTGCCCTTCCGATTATAACGGATAATTAGTCCGGTCGATGAAAGTGACACTCGTACGTTTACATGCACTGCCTTTGTGTACTGCTTAGATGGAGGAAAGCACATTACACACACAAAATAGCGTTTGAATGTTGTGATCTGGCACACACACACACACACACACATCCATGTTGATCCATGCTGAGGGATGTTTTTTCACATACGTCTTTCAAAGGATCAGCAAAATATCTGGAGATCTGGACCATGGTCATCAGCTCAGGCAGAACCTCTAACTCATACTTTAATATGCTGCTTTTGATATATTATGGTTTCTATAGTAACAAATTTCAGACTCCTACATAAACGTAATTGTAGATATGATGGTTTTCGGTTTGTAGGATGTGTTTTTTGAACATTTATGGAAGGAGTCTCCAGTGTCAGGGTTTTGGAGTTTACGCAGTCTGGAGTTTTCTTTTAAATTAATTTTAAAAGAAATAAAAAATGGAAAGAGGTGGAGCTGCTTATAGAGCAGCTATAATGTAAGCAGTTATACTCGATTCTCGATTTTTTATCTTAATCTAGTAATCTTAATGTCTAGTAACACTAGACATGGCGTGGTTAACAAAACAAAACCTAGACCTTAGCTTGGACATGGAACTTAACAAACAAAACCCCAACAGAAACCACGGTACAGATAACAATCATGGACAAGGACACAAACACAAGGATCCCTATTTATAGGGGTAGACATTAGGGCTAATGGGATACAGGTGACACAATCAGGATAGGAACAATAGGAAGGGCGTAACAAGAGACACACAAAGAAGCAGGCTTCCTAGGTTCACCTGCCAGCGCCCTCTCTGGGCCTGGCAGGGAACTGTCCAGCTGTTCCTGACAATTATAACTTTTTTCCTTTTTACAAAGGATGAACACATAGCTGATAGTATCCTATAATATAATCACTCGAAATGCTTTTTATATCGCTAGTTTTAATTGTTTTCCAGAACACCTGCTTCTAGCTGGTTAGCCCATTAGCATCGCTAGCCCTTTAGCCCGGCTACCACAAGTTTGTTTGCGTTTCTCACACCGATTATCTCTGTCGTTACTGCTCTTAAACACCATGTCGGTTGTGTGTCTGCCTTTGGGTGCAGGTGAGGATAGATTTGAGCTGTACTCGGTGGATTTGGAGCTGGAGGCCGTGGAGAAGCAGATTCAATTCTAATAACTACGGTTCAAGTCACCAGACTGATAGTGACATAGCTTGTCTTATAGAAACTGTGTCTGTTCCTCGATTAGTGAGATCAAAGAATAAACTCATTAAAAGTGCTCGAAATAACCTAATCACCATAAAACCAGAAAAAGGTCTAATAAGAAACCAAAAACTATTTCTAAAGTTTGGGCTTCTCAACATTACCCCTAAATGCACAACCCCTAAATGCAGATGATCTAGATGAAGTGACTAACAGCATAAGCACTATTTTTGCCAGCACACTAGACACTGTTGCCCCATCTGATGAAAAAATATCAGAAATAAAACACCTGCACCATGGTACAATAGTCATACTCACACCCTCAAGAGAGCAACCCGTAACCTCGAGCGAAAGTGGAGAAAAACTAAATTAGAAGTTTTTAGAATTGCGTATAAAGACAGTATGTCCAGCTATAGACAGGCTCTAAAAACTGCTAGGGCTGAGCATCTGAGCAATCTGATAGAAATAAACCAGAACAATCCCGGATTCTTATTTAGTACAGTGGCTAGACTAACAAAACCTCAGATATCCGGAGAGAGTGTTCCATCACAGTTAAGCAGTGAGGACTTTATGAACTTCTTCACTGAAAAAAATGATAGTATCAGGAACAAAATAATGGATGTTCAACCTCTGACAGCATCCTGTGATCCAGTCCTGCCTAAAGCTCCACATCTAGAGCTACAATGCTTCACAGGTATAGGAATGGAGAACTGTCCAATGTAATGCCAGTGAAGTCCCACAAGGGTCAGTTTTAGGACCTCTGTTCTCAATATACATGCTTCCCTTGGGTAACATCATTAGAAGAAATGGGATTAGTTTCCATTGTTATGCCGATGATACCCAGTTATATATCTCATCAAAACCAGATGAAATATCTACATTGTCTAGATTAACTGAGTGTGTCAAAGATATAAAGGATTGGATGACTGATAATTTTCTATTACTACATCCAGATAAGACATTACGTATTGGTCCAAAAACCAGTACAAAAAAGCTCTCAGAATTCAGATTTCATTTAGAAGGATGTACTGTTACTACTAGCTGGACAGTGACAGACCTGGCTGTAATATTAGACAGCAACTTCTCCTTTGAAAATCATATTTCCGATATTACAAAAACAGCCTTCTTCCATCTTAGAAATATTGCCAAGCTTAGGAACATTTTATCTGATGCAGAAAAGCTAGTTCACACATTCATGACCTCCAGACTGGACTATTGTAATGCATTACTAGGTGGTTGTCCTGCATCTTCAATAAACAAGCTACAGTTAGTCCAGAATGCAGCCGCCAGAGTTCTTACCAGATCAAGAAAATATGATCATATAACCCCAATATTATCATCCCTGCACTGGCTACCTGTGAAGTTTAGAATTGATTACAAACTAGCACTACTTATATACAAGGCTCTAAATGGTTTAGCTCCTACGTATCTAACCAGTCTTCTAACACGCTCCAATAGATCACGAAACTCTGGACTTCTGGTAGCTCCCAGAATACTAAAGTCTACAAAAGTGGGTAGAGGGTTTTTGTATTTAGCTCCTAAATTTTGGAATAGTCTTCCTGACAGTGTTCGGGGCTAAGACACAGTCTCCCAGTTCAAAAGTAGATTAAAGACATATCTCTTTAGCCTGGCATACACATAATTCCTCCCATAACCTCATACTCCAGTACATCTTATCAAATGCACAATATTATCTAGTGCTGCTAATATCATGAACGGCAGCTACACAAATTCCTTTCCACCTGTTCCTTTTTCTACCCATCCCGAGGCATCTGGAGATTGTGCCAGCTCCAGTAGACAGAGGCCAACCTTGCAAGGATCCTTAGGCATCCAGAGATGGACCAGCTTCAGCTGGATTCAGCTTTGTGAGGATTTGGGTATATCAAAGCAATGCTGGAAGCCTTATGTGGACTTCGAGGATGACAACAACTCTCCTAATTCCTAATTAATCACACACTAACATTATACATATGCTGTATCACACTGTACATAACTGCAGAAATGACATTGTTCATATCACACTCTTCTGTGTTTAGAATAATTTATAATCACACTCTCTGGTGTCACCCAAATGAGGATGAGGTTCCCTTCTGAGTCTGGTTCCTCTCAAGGTTTCTTCCTCATACCATCTAAGGGAGTTTTTCCTCGCCACAGTCGCCACAGGCTTGCTCACTAGGGATGATTTTGTCTAACTAGGACTTTTGGGACTATGTTTTTTGTTCCTATGTTCTGTAAAGCTGATTTGAGACAATGTTCAAATAACATTGAATTGAATTATACACCGATCAGGCATAACATTATGACAACCTGCCTAATACTGTGTCGGTCCCTCTTTTGGTGCCAAAACAGCCCTGACCCATCGAGGCATGAACTCCACTAGATCTCTGAAGGTGTGATGTGGTATCTGGTGCCAAGATGTTAGCAGCAGATCCTTAAAGGCCTGTAACTTACAGGATTCAAAGGATACTTTTGATAGATACTGACCACTGCAGACCCGGAACACCTCACAAGAGCTGCAGTTTTGGAGATGCTCTGTTGCATCACAATTTGGCCCTTCGTCAATCTCGCTCACATCCTTACACTTGTCCATTTTTCCTGCTTCTAACACATCAACTTTGAGGACAAAATGTTCACTTGCTGCCTAATATATCCCACCCACTAACAGGTGCCATGATGAGATAATCAGTGTTATTCACTTCACCTCTCAGTGGTCATAATGTTATGCCTGATTGGTGTATATGGAGCATCAATAAATGGATACAAAAATCATATCAGTATAAAAAAAGATTAGATTAAAAGTTTGCAGTGGTTTAATACAAGGAATAAAGCTCATAGGAATGAAATGGGCTTTAGGAAAATAATCAACTTGCTCAATCTGCTATTATTGTTTTGATTTTTTGATTTTTATTTATTTTTTATTGTCAAGATTTTATTTCACTGGATGGTTTTTGATTCAGGATATAAAAGAAAGCAGGGAAAGTATATTTTCAGGACTATATATTTCTTAATGAAATAATAATACTAGATGCAATGCTAGTTTGATATGAAGAGAATGTTTATGTTATGCTAGTTTCAGTTTAGGTGAGTCTGTGCCTGTGATAACCTCAGAGGCCTGTTTCCTGACAGGAAAGGAACCTGATGCTGTCTAATGCTGTTGTATCAACAGCCGTCTTCCCCGGCAAGGCATGAAGTTTTGCAGTGCAGCACAGCTGTAAAGAGTGATCATTATATAATAATAATAATATAATAATGGCAACCTGTCGCTCATTCAGTGTTTTCATAGGTTTTTGCAGCATTCTGTGTAAACAATATGGTTAGGGTATAGGGTATAGGGGTTAGGGTATAGGGGTTAGGGATTAGGGTTAGGGTATAGGGGTTAGGGTATAGGGGTTAGGGTATAGGGGTTAGGGTATAGGGCTAGGGTATAGGGGTTAGGGTATAGGGGTTAGGGTATAGGGCTAGGGTATAGGAGTTAGGGTTAGGGTACAGGGTTTCAGGTTTAGGGATTACGGTTAGGGTTAGGGTTAGGGTATAGGGGTTGGGGATTAGGGATAGGGTATAGGGGTTAGGGTATAGGGCTAGGGTATAGGAGTTAGGGTTAGGGTACAGGGTTTCAGGTTTAGGGATTAGGGTTAGGGTTAGGGTATAGGAGTTAGGGTTAGGGTATAGGGGTTGGGGTATAGGGTGTAGGGTTAGGGGTAGTATATAGAGGGTGGGGTAGGGTATAGGGGTAGGGTTTAGAGGTTAGGTTAAGAGAAGTTAGGTTGTGTAAAGATCCCAGTAGATTTTCCAAAATACTCAAACCAACCCATCTGGCTGACTTCTCGATTTTTTTCTTCATTCTGACGTTTGACGTGAGCATTAATCTCACCTGAAGTTCTCGTCCTGCATCTGTGCCTCAGGATTGGCCGATCAGCTCATGAAGGATCAGGTGTACAGGTGTCCCTGTACCTCTCCATAAATAGTGAATGTATATTAATATTCATTATTCAATCTTACTGGTCCTCTAAATGTTGGCCTTTGACTCACAAGGGGTGCTTATAAACAAACAAAGTGAGCGTGTCCAAGTTGTTTAATTGTCTATATTTCTCAGAATTACAAATCTCCCAGTGGGTTCGTCTGTGAACACTTTTACACTCCCATAAGAAAATCCGCTGCTGAGATTCACACACTCTGGAGACACCGGGTTCATTAGCCAGCCTGTGTCAAGAGGCGTTATTATTAGAAGCTGAACCCTTCCCCACACACACACACACACACACACACACACACACTCTTCCTCCCCTTGGTTGTACACAAAAACCCTGAGGCCCCAGTACACCATACAGATCCTCCAGACAGCAGCTGGGGTGGAAAACTAATACCTGCGTTAATACTGAGAGTCAGGATGAACTAATGTCCACAGAGAGACAGAAAGAGAGATCAGAGAGCGGTGCTGCAGGGCAGAAAGGCATCTGTAGTTGATGGCTGTAATTAGTAGCCTGTGACAACACTGCACACCAGAGAGGAGCATTCAGAGAGGCAACACAGGGACACGGCACGTCTGACACACAGCAATAATTATTAATAATACAAACAATCATCATGACAATTATTATTTCTGTTAATGCACAACATCCACGCAAAGGGATTCGGCAAAGGTCTCGCCGGGTGACGCTGAGCTTTTTGCAGCATTAAATTAACTCCTGTAACAGTACGTTTAACTTCAAACCAAAATAATGCAGAGAATATTTGCTTCAACTTTAATTGAACTCAAATGAAAAATCTTAATTTTTTCATTTTTTCATTTCTCTATTAATCAGAGCTACCTACTCTATGAGGATGAAGGCTTCGTCCTTTAAGCACGTCCTTCCTCTGAGACATGTGAATCCACATGTCCACTTTTTCTGAAATGTTGCTCACGTTTCGGCAAAACGTTCTGAGGAAAACGCATTCTGCCCTCTTTCTTGTGCAGGAAGTCACGGAATCCTATGATTGGCCAGTTTCATTGTGATTGACAGGAGACAGAGAGCAAGAGAGACGAGAGAGAGAGAGAGAGAGAGAGAGATGAAAATAAAGTCAGAGAAAGAGAGTGAGAGACATGGAAACATGGAGAGAGAGAGAGAGAGAGCGAGAGAGAGATGGAAAGAGAGAGATGGAAAGGAAGCCAGAGAATCTGAGAGAGAGAGAGAGAGAGAGCGAGAGAGAGATGGAAAGAGAGAGATGGAAAGGAAGCCAGAGAATCTGAGAGAGAGAGAGAGAGAATGCTCCTCCTACTCAGAGAGCTCTCTTGGATACCCAGCCAAAGATTTGAAACTTGATCTCCTGATCATGAGCCGAACAATTTCCCAAAAATCACTAATTATTCCTTCTATTAATCCAGTGGCACTCATCAGGAAGAAAACACACTATGTTGTGCTGTTATAAGAAAATAACCTACAGCAGGATGGTATGATGAAGCAGAGTGACAGTCACCACCTCATAGTTGATTGTTTTCCAATAACAGCCCAACACAGCATTTTCTTCCTCTTCTACAGCTGACAATGACAATTACTTAATAATTATATTTAATGTTGTGGAATCTTTTTATTTCTCCCAATGCTAATAAGTTAATAATTGTTGAGTTGAGACTAAAGCCTTAGAAGAAGAACCGTTAAGTAATTTGCAAAATGAAATATCTCGACTTGATACAGATTCATTATCATAATAATATTGGATTATATTTATTCTAGCAAATTTGAGAAGGTCTTTAGGAGCTCCATTCTGTGTTTTTTTATACACTAATAACTGAATGAATGAAGAATCAATAGAAAGTAAGCCATTAAAATACTAAAGTCTGTACTGAGGCCCATACAAAACATACAAGTTCAGGTAAAATGTAAATAATTTTGTTATAAAAAAAAAAATAGCTGTAAATTTCATAACACTGATTTCAGAAGAAAGAAAAATTTCTAACAAACAAACAAACAGGCAAATAATTTTTTTTATTAATGAATAAAAAATAGGCAAACATAATAATAATATAAATATTAATAATAATAATAATAATAAATAAATAAGCAAATAACCAACAAAAAAACCACCAAATAAACAGACAGACAGACAAATAAAAACAATTACTTATTATAATAAATAAATAATTGAAATAAATAAATAAAATAGGCAGACAGACAATAAATAAACAAATAACCAACAAACAGAAAACCAATAAAAGGGCAGACAAATAAAAAATAAAAAATAGACAAAGACAAATAATAAATAAACAGACAAATAAAAAAAATATTAATTAATTAAATAGGCAGATGATAAATAAATAAATAAATAAATAAATAAATAAATAAATAAATAAATAAATAAATAATCAACAAACAAAAATAAATAGACAGAGATAGATAGATAGATAGATAGATAGATAGATAGATAGATCGATCAATCAATCAATCAATCAATCAATCAATCAATCAAGTGAAAGCTTTATTATAGGAGTCTGGCACAAGTTTTGGAGGACTTTAATTAGGTTAGTAAAGATATACCCAAAACTTGATGCACTGAGAATCAACAGGATTCTAGAAAGAAATACAAATCATGATTTATATAATGATTCATTTAAATTATGATTTATTTAAATAATGATTTATGTAAATTACAGTCTGAAATAATACAGAGCTGATTTCCATCTGAAAACAGACTCTTCACTAGGAGTCACATTAAAGATGATGGAGGAAACCGGATCACACCTTGGTTCATCCGAGACGAATGACATTTCTCCAACGAATCTATTAGATGAGCTGAATCAGCACTCTGCATCTTTCCAGCTTAAAACAACAACAACAACAAACAGAAGCTGGAGAAAGCAGATCCCGTTCACAAGGGACTCGACTGCGACACAGTATCAAAAGTCGAACTCTCGTCGTGCCGCGCCATGGGGCTGATGGGATATCTCCCGGGAGCCATTAGCGTTTTCGATCGGGGAAGCGGCTCGAGGGAGCGAGTGCAAATCACGAGAGAGCGAGAGTGTGTGAAAGAGACAGAGACAGAGAGAGAGAGGAAAAAAAATCCCTCGCAACACACTAACAACACCTGTCACCCTCCGCACCTAATGAGGGACACAATTAGCAATTAACAGAGTGATCTGTCAGCAGTGATACCAGAGTCCCCGGTGTTTGGCCCGAGCCAACTGGGAGACACACAGCTCTTAATCAGCGCTAGCATACACACACACACACACACACACATACACACACGCTCAGTGAAAGTGTGGGAGAAACACTGTACATTAACCTGTTAATACAGAATGATTATCCTCAGGTTTGGGTCAGCTATGCTAGTTCTGCTAGCTAAGCTAATCCTTCTACCTTCTTCAGTCTGTTCAGATTTGACCCGGCTTCAGATCGCAAATCAGTGTATTTTGGACAGATGCCATTTCTCGACCTGTGTGATCTGGTTCCCATGTTTAAAGGAGGCGTGTTAACTGATTCCACCACATAATGAAGACCTGGATTGAATCAAATTCATCAGATATCCAAATTCTATGAAATATGAATACGATGCAAAGGATTGTTTTTGCTCTCTTGGCAGATTGATTGATTGATTTATTTATTTATTTTTATTTATTTATTTTTTTTTAAAAAATATGTATATTTACATATAATTGTCCAGTATCATTGTGATTGATAGGAAATAATTAAACGTAGATAAATTGTAAGCTTTTTTTTATTTTAATTGTAAGCTTTTTTATTATTATTATCTAGAAAGAAGCTAAATTAGCTTGGAATGAAAATTTTAAAAGCTTGAACTGAGCATCTAGTATGAAACTATAGGTAAAGTTTCACACACTATAGCATTTCACAAGCAGTAATGCAAAAAGTCTGAAGATCCTTATGTAGCAGTGTTTTTATTTTGTTTTAAGAAATTTTTTTTGCTAGTTTATTCCTGCAGCAGTGATCAGCACGGGAAGTGAAAATACAATGCAATAATTTGTGATTCTGAGAAACTGCAGTTGAGTTTTACATCCGTCTACATGCTTACAGTTGGTGTGGATTCAAATAATTAAAGTGGAAATAAAACAAGCAGCAGAAACACATCTGGATCGATTAGAATTAAAGGAAATAAGGGCCAGACAGCGCCAAAAAACTGTCTTAAAATTTGTGTCAAATACTCAAAGACGAAAACACGGAGCACTTATCTGCACTCTCTCTATCAATGTTATGGACAGTTTATGATTTAATGCTCTGAAATAATTGGATAGTTTGTGTTTTAAGGAATAAAATGCTTCCCAGTAACAGCATAAAGTTCTGTCTTTCCTGCATCATAAAAGTTACTGTTAAAAAAAAAGCCCTGCCGCTGGAGACTCCTTCCAAAAGGTGGCAGAGAAATGCAAAACAAAATAACAAATGCAAAACACAATGAAAACACAAGGACAATACCGAAAAAATGGAAAAGGTCGGAACAGTTTGAGAATGGAATTCTTTTCAGTGATTGGACGAGACATCTGTCACTCAGGATATATGGGAAGTCCAGCAGTAGCTGCAGCAGTAGAGAGTGGATTGGTGTGTGTATGAATGCAGCTCTGCTCTTATAGCGCTCCTTACATCCTTTAATCTGGAATAGATTAGTCTTCAAAACATTCTTCAGGTGTGTTTTTAGAGATCGCAAACTAATCTTTACACCATGATATGCTCTCAGAATATCCAAAATCACAGCATATGTCCCGACGTCCTTGCTCAAAGCAGTGTTGAATGAATTCTATCTTATCCATGCTTGCCAATGGAAGTTTTCATATCTCATATTTATGAGTCATATTTATGGTTATATAAGAATACAGAAATATAAAAATAATTTTAGACATACAATTTCCTACTGCTTGTATATGTTGAGTGACAGATGTCTCATCCAATCAGAGGTAAGAATTCCATTCGCAAACTATACCTACCTTTTCCCGGTTTGTTATTTTGTTTTTTAATTTTGTTTGTTGTTTTGTTTTGCACTTCTCAGCTACCATAAATTCCTCTTACCATAAACCATACAATTTCTTAATGAAAGTATACAAATATACATCCATTTGTTTTTAGCTTTAAATCGTGTTTGAACAGCTATTATATAAGTATGTCCAGTTTGTTGCTATAGAAACGCTGATATACATATTAGAACGAGTGCATCTGTGTAAGAGCTACCGCTTTTGGAAATGAATCCTGACCAATCAGAAGAGAGGACGAAACTTTCTAATCCGGCCTAAACTTCTCCTCGATTTCCTCGACAGATCCACAAACAACAATCACTGTCAAGAGTATCAGAAATCAGATAACAATCATTCTGACGCTGCAAAGCTGTTGGGGAAACAGAGCTCACCTAAAGGCAGGGCCTGACTCTGAGGCATGAGCACCTAGGAGTGATTGTATCAAACCCAAACCTGTGTGACACACACACACACACCTCCGGCATGGCAACCGTATCAGCATGGCGAGGTCAAGAGGGAATCGGATTGTTAAATCCAATTTTGAATTTGTCTTTCTCGTATGGGAGAAGCCGCCATATGCCGAGCTCCCCGATTCCAGCGGATGAATATGGATGAGCTCTGAATTCACGGCTCTCGCTTCTCCGACTTTAAAAGGGCTCCGCGTTCAGGAGTGGGAATAAACACTCACTCCTTTCTCGGTGTTTGGCGCAGGATTTGATGATCTTAGTCCCAAAAAGACGGTCCTGACTATACATCGGCGTATTACACTAATTAATTCGAATTAGGATTACGATGAGCCGTATGCAGGAGCGGATAAGATAAAAGGTAGCGTAGGTAAGAAATAAAACACTTGGGAATGTGCTGTTTTAGGAAAATAGTCAGTGATGGCCTTGATTATTTTCCAGTGACAGCATGCTGTGTAGTGGTTACATCAGCAGTGTCTCACAAAATTTTATTTATTAAGAAGAACTGAGGGCATGAAGCCTTTATTAACACCACACATACATTACAGCACAGTGGAATTCTTTTCTTCCCATATCCCAGCTGAGGAAGTTGGGGTCAGAGCACAGGGGCAACTATGATACCCCTGGAGAAGAGAGGGTTATGGGCCTTACTCAACAGTGGAGCTTGGTGTTACTGGGGCTTGAACCCCAATCAACAACCCAGAGCCTTAACTACTTGAGCCACCACCCCTATGTGTAAGGGGAGAGCGCAAATGCAGTCCCCCACTAACAGAAATTATGCAGTCGAGATTCCCACATTCGGGGAATTCACAAAGGTCAGCACAGCCCGAGTGCAATGGCTGAGCCTCGCTTTGGGCAAACCACCTCCTTGACCATGGTATTGCCCCTGCCAGGTAAGTTACATATTACATAACAACATGTACTTTTTATCCATTTCCGATTACCTTTAATGTCGCATCTGCAAGTTCTACAAGTTCCTGTTCCCATTTTCCATTAAGGTCAATCCATTTAAAACATAGCTCGTAACATCCCATAGAGGAAAAGCTCTGACACTGGAGACTTCTTCCTTTAATGCTCATTAAAGATTAAAGTAGGAGTTTGATTCTGGGATTTAATCCACACTTTTTACCCAATCAGAATGAAAGAATGCGATATTGCTTTGATGTCATAGGTAAGCTTTCTAAAGAAGTTTTTAAAGCAAATGTTAATGCAGAGGAAAGGTTTGAATTTGATTGTGGCTTTGTTCTCATTGGACGTGACAATCATCATCTGATGAGAAACCTATATGGCTCGTCAATGACATGCAGAAAGTCCAGACGTGTTTAAAGTAATTAGCTGAGCTAGTCAGAACCCAGAATAAAATGTTTTTGTTTTTTTTCGCCTCATTGTAAGAGCAATTGCTCTGTTAATCACTCCAACACAATAGCAGAGGTGTGGTTCTGTCCTTGATGTGCCCGAGAGTCGGGGTGTCAGCTGCTCCCTCCCCTGTAGTGTTCACTGCATTAGCAGG
Source organism: Hemibagrus wyckioides (assembly GCF_019097595.1). Lineage (NCBI taxonomy): Eukaryota > Metazoa > Chordata > Actinopteri > Siluriformes > Bagridae > Hemibagrus > Hemibagrus wyckioides. Next base: position 16,974,354 of record NC_080732.1, on the reverse strand, counting down.
GCGTTGTGTGCACTCGAGAGGAGTATGAAGAGCAGCAAGCCTCTCTCTCTACAGAACAAGGAGAGCACTGTAGCCTGCAGGTGCACCGCAACATCTGGTGAAGACAAGGAAAAAAAATGAATATGCTTGACATTCGTCAAATGACAAGTTTTAATTGGGCTGCGTCTGTGTGTGTGTGTGTGTGTGCATATGTGCATGGCTGTATGAGCATGCTTTAAATTTGCTGATAATAACGAAGTGGGATTTTTAGATGCAAGCAGAAACCATTGCCTAGATATATTCAAATGCAATAAAACTTGCATTGTAAATTTTTTATACCTTTACTTTACAATCGAATTACTCTTCAAGAATAGTAAGGATCTCACCTTGCATCATGCAAAACAATTATACGAGGCATGTACTGTGAGTGTAGTGTGTAATCTCAGGCCTGGAGGTCATGTCTGTCATTCCTGTCTGAGTGCCACTTCTGTTGATGAATATTCAGATAGCCAGGACTAGCAGTGAAAAGCTGCCTGAAAGCAGCGATGATAAATTCCTCCCCAGCACTAATGAACTGCGTTTAACAATAAAATGCGTCAGGAAAAAAACAGAACGTTTCATTTATAAGAAGATCAATGGCAGTGACGCTACTCACTCACTCTCACCGAAGTGCCGACGGCCTTGGGTTCCGGCTGCCGTGCTATCAATCACGCGATGGAAGAACAAGCAGATCGATCAAACGAGCTGCTTGGGGGAAGGGGAGGGGAATAAAACTAGTCATTCGTGGAAAGAAGAGAAGAGAACGAGTGCAGGGTTCTCAGTGTGAGACTAGTGAGCTTGTGAAAGGCAGAGTGAGTGATCACGAACAGGGTCAGGAAGTGCTCCATCACCTCCGCCTCCATCTGAGAGGAGACGTTTCATAATCTCAGGCATCTGCCTTCATTTAGTGAGCATTCTTTCATTTCGAGATCACCCATGCCCTCTTAAGTCTAATCATTTTTTAATGGTGCAAAGGTTTAAAGTCTAAAACGCAACCAATGTGACAGGAGTCTAGAACTGTACCATGGTATCATTCACTTAATTACCTCCTCTCTTTACGCTCTGCACAAGCACTGTGAAGGACAATCCTTTCTCAAAAAACAATGCTCATGTCCATGTCCAGAGAGGATCACCATTTTAATGATAATTTAACCTACTGTACCTTTGTCCTAGCATGGATCAAACCAGCATCTCCTCACCAATTCCTACTGTATCTGATCCATTCTGGATTATACTACAGTCTACTCTTCCTAAAGCTTTGATGTGGATCAGCTCCCCATCTTGACTTTATAAAGTACCATGTGTCATCATACAAACCTCTAGCTCTCACTTGGGTCAATCCCCCCATCTTGTCTTCTACAACCCTCTAACCCTGAAATGGGTCAATCCCCAATCTCTTCTTCATACAAATCTCTAGCCCTGACATGCGTCAATCCCCCCACTTGTCTTCCTACAGACCTCTAGCCCTCACGTGGGTCAGTCCCCCATCTTGTCTTCATCCAACCTCTAGCCCTGACATGGGTCAATCCCCAAACTCTTCTTCATACAAATCTCTAGCCCTGACATGGGTCAATCCCCCCACTTGTCTTCCTACAGACCTCTAGCCCTCATGTGGGTCAATCCCCCATCTTGTCTTCATACAAACCTCTAGTCCTAACATGGGTCAATCCCCCATCTCGTCTTCATACAAACCTCCAGCCCTGACATGGGTCAATCCCCTATCTTGTCTTTATAAAATATCAATACCTTGACATGGCTCTGCCTCTCATCTCATAAGCTTTGACATAGATTAGACCCTTATATCTAAAGTCCTGACATCTCATCAACTGTTCCTGGGTATCATATCTAATTTTCTGTACCCAACCCCTACCATGGATCAATCTCTTCATCTCCTGCCCTTCTTCCAAGGCCTTTCTACTCTCCCCATGGCCCTCCACAGATCAATCCTCTCTTCCTTCCTTTGCTTCTGATACCCAAAACCCTGGTATGTATCAGTCTCAATTACACTTTCTTCAACACCACAGTCCCTGCAACGGTCAATTCCTTCATCTTGGCTTTTTATTGTCTCTAAGACCTGGTGAACTTTCTCCTCTTATTAGGTATTCATTCTGTACAAAAGTCTTGATGCAATGGACACAACAATCTCCTTTAATCTTTCTTAGCATCCAAACCCTGGCCTCTAGCTCTTTATTTAGTACCTGAACCCCATCATGGGTCAAGACCCTACTCTTCTCTCCTCTCTATAGTGTGGCTATACCTGAGCCATACCACAACTACTTGTATTTAAGCTCCAAATTGACAAGGTCAACTTCTTGTTGAAACACAGCTTATAGGTCATCCTTGATGGCTTCATCTTGACTACTATATTGACTGATTTTTGTGTACAAGTCCCATCTACACACCTGTATAAAAATTCCTTATTTTATTTAGAGGATTCAGACAACCTGTGACTTGAAGTTTCCTTGAGATGCTTCATCAGCTTCTTCGTAGCATTAACTGCCAGGCTGGCTTTGCTTCAAGAGCTTTCAGTGACAATTTCAACATGTGGAAACGGCCTGAAGAGCAATCACAGACATATGCTCCTGTTCAGTTTGCCTTCTGAAGCACCCTGTAGCATGGCCAGGGCCAGATGTTACAGCTTCTATGATTCACTGTATTCACAACATGGCTGCTGACAGAATCAACACACAACAAACAGTTGCAATGCATCCAGATACAGGTAGGTAACACAGCACTTGTTGAGAACCAAAAATGGACTGGTACAACAACAGTAGAACTATTATGTTAAAATGTCTATCATATTCTACATTATGTACATTTCACAGGTCTTCACAGCTTGATCCTTCTAGTGCTCAGAGCCATTGAATACTCAAATAAGTTCCTGAGGACTTGCTCCTGCAAATGAACCTGGTTCTTCTCGGCAGGTGATGAGTTACCCGTCATAAAGAGTTACCGGTCTCAGGGTAACAAGGTCAGGAGAGGACAGGCCATGCATGGTGCTACTGTCCCAGCCTTCCCACAGTAATGATAGCTCTCTAGATAATGGTTTTTATCTTATTATGGTGCAATAGTTCTTTTTTTATTTCTTTCTAGTACAAATAACATAAGAAAATGCAGGCTATGTATCAGTAATTGTTTAGCCTCAGCAAATGTGGCTGAGAAAACTCATTTGGAAAACTGCAGTCCAGGCTGGGATTGTTTGTGTGTGTTTACATGGGCCTCCTGTCAGTCTTTTTATAGACACAGCCCACCTACTTAACAGAGCAAAGGCGCTAGAGCTCAAGCCCTGACTAATATCGATGAACGCACCTTAATAACAAAATGGCAAAACTCGTACACAAACCTGAGTATGTACACAGCTTGTCCAGAATATTCACAAGTACACTATATATTCATATCAAAGGACAACACAACCCATCATCTTGATTTGTTCATGGTTAAAATGGTGTATTTCTTTAAGTCAACATTAGAGTTAGCATTAGGGGTTTAGTTTTTTTTTTTTTCCTGAGCATTGTATGGAAGTGCGGGTTATAACCAGTAGGTGGTATACTTCTCACATAGTACAGCATGCAGAAGTCTCCTTGGAAAAACACGCTCTCTCTGATCATAATGAAAATTTCAAAATCTTGTTCCGTCATTAAAAATAAAAACTAACATCTGTTGTGAAGATATTTGGATACATTTGTGTCACCTTTGGGATTTTTACCGGCTAGAAATCCTTAACGATTAACGACAGCGTGAGGCCGCTAAAGGACTGCGCTCGAGCCATTACGGAGATAATGGAGATCAGTCTCTGTTCTTAACAGCAATGTTAATATGCCTGCAAACCTGCTCTCTCTCTCTCTCTCTCTCTCTCGCTCTCTTATACAGAGAAAAATGCAGCACCAGGAGAGAGAGAAGCATTATTTTACTCCTAATATACCATACCAACACCCACAGGGACAGATGAGTGCAGAGAAAATGATAATACACTGCACATTTCTTCATTAAGATGCTATAAGAGACTGGCAGGCATTTTGATTATACCATGGATGTGTGTTACCGTGATCAGATTGCTCATTCCAATCATTTTTAACCCATATGTTCTGTACAAACCAAACTGACCCATTTTTATTAATGTGTAATTTTCTTCCAAAAGTGAAACAATATTAAAAACCTGGGCTCGCTTTCTCTAATGAACATTTACAAATTAGATTTATACGGGATGCCACATGGATATATATGAAATACCCTAAAGAATTCCCCAAAACAGCCCAGAATCTCGACTTTTTCTGGAAGACTTGCTGCTGTGATCCTAAAGACTTTTCCTGTGCTCATTTTATTTGTCACTTTAAAAATGTCACATTTGATTAGAATTGATTTATATTTCAAAAAAATGATGTTCAGCTCATTTTAATGTGAGACCGGCCTCAAGCAATGAAATTTTTTTTTGCACACCTTCCATAAATATTGGTTATATTGCCAGGAGGGAAGTAACTGTACAAATACATCATTGGGGGGGGGGGGTGTCAGATATAAATAAGAATAGTTAAGAATAAATAAGAATAATAACAGGCACACTGTTAATTTTTTTCAAGTTTACAGAGCATCCAGTTGCGATTAGCCAGTTGAGGTGTGCATTGGGATTGAATTCCTGTGGGACACAACTTCCTGATCCTCAGGAATTATTTATTTTCCTGTGCTCCAACATGAAGCATTTACAGCTTCCTTAGTAACTGCCTGGTCAGGGTCAACTTAGCTGACATATATTATATAGTTTGGGAAATAGAACCAGGTGAAATTTATAGAAAGTAATGAGCGGGTCCAAACAACATGAATAACTTGATTTGGATCCCATGCACATCTTTAGTTGAGACTAATTTTTAAATGTAGTCATAAAGTTGAGGTTGAGGAAGTCGTAGCATAGCTAACAAACCAGTGTTTCTGCAGTAGCGTTCATCTTCGGGGAAAACTAATGTGATTCAGGCCATGCCCACTTTAGGTAGATCTCCAAATACAGATACAGGTATAGATATGGATATTTGGGGCACTAAACAAATACAGATAGTGGCATTGTCCCATTACACCCCCAATGACCAGAAATATAGAGTTGATGAACATAAGATGCATTAGGGATCTAAATAGATAACATCCATTGTTAAATAATGGAAAGAACATACGGTTGATATCCATGGTAGTTTGATACAGTTAGATAATAAGGTTTGGTGAATAAATTGTTATTGGAGTTTATATAAGGAGCAGTTATTAAGGAAATGAGCACTTATGCTACCTACTGGGCATCGACCCTCCGCCCTCAACGCAAAAAACTACTCATCCTCGAACGAAGGGCTCATTTATTAGTGCTAAGCGTCTCAATGACAGTCTAAATGGCGAAGACGTCCATGTCACCCAGCTGGCTGTCTCCGCGGTAACAGGCCCCCAAGAGGAGCGCTCGGGTCACTCATGTCTTTGCCGTTATCATTAAGCACCATTGATTTAATGAATACATCATTTACGGGTGCTTGGACCTTCATGGCCCGCTGCCTCATTATGTGCAAAGCAAAACTAATATGGAGAGCAACCTCAAGCTCACCTCCAGAGACGCTCTTCTTTTTTTTTTCCCAGCCATCATTTCACCCTATCATGATGAGTTCAGTACAGGAGAGAGCACATTGTCTTTCTTGTTCTGGCTCAGGTCTAGGTGGGGGGAGTAGATGATCGAATTAGAAAGCACCCGTCCAATATCTCTCAGCTCTCAGGAGTGGGTGGCGGTGTGATGTACTGCAAATACAGCAGAGTCCAGAAGTTTGAGTCCAATACCACTAAGTAATGTAGTCATTTATTGATAATTCATATCATTTTATTCACTTTTCCGAAGAAAAAAAATCCTCAAGGCTTCTTGGAAGGAGAAGCCTCTCTAACATGGCTTGAACGCAAACTTTTTACAGCCAGGAATGTCTTTAACTGTAAAATTAATTCCATAGGCTCCCTCAGCATAGATGTTTTTACAAACATTTTCCACATAACGCTCATTATTTAAACATATACAATATTATTTTGTCTATTTAGTCGAGCTTTTTATTCTTGACCATTCTTTTAACTTCAAACTTCCACCATCAAAGCAAATCCAAGTTGACGTTATTTCTAGGTCAACCAGACAAAACGTTATGACTAGACATATTTAAGATGTAACAAAACATGAAAAAGTTATGTCTGGAGTTCTTTGGTCCCCATTTGAGAACGACAGGTCTAAGGGAAAATATACCGTTGCCCCAGAAGGACAAGCCGAAGAACCTAGATATATTTGAGTGAACTGATTGAATGTTAGAATGTTTCGAAAGCTGAAAGTATCAACTGTGCAAAAAAAAGTATTCCCTTTGAATCCACTATTGCTATTGCTCTTTGACTTTGATTGATACAAGCTATCGGCTCTATAGTGTCAGTTTATTCCCCTCCCCTCCCTCTTGCTTTCGCTGTCTTTGCCACTATTTATACTGAGAGTAAGCTGAGACTTCTGTGTGTGCATGTCTGTAGACATTGTGGAATGAAATCTCCATCCATGTCCCCTTGGTACCCCCCCTCCTCAATTTCTAATCTGGTTAGTGCCAGCGCTGCCCCCACTCTTGGCTCGGGCTCTGCCAAGGCTGCCCACCTTCCGTCTTCCCTCTCTCTCCCTGGAGGGGGGAGGATGCTCAGGCCCGTCCTAATTCCCCTCTCTGCGGGGAAACAATTAACGCCTCCGCTCTCAGCTTTATGGTCAGAGAAGCAGCTGCTTCGCTGTCTTCCCTGGGCACATTTACGGCTGGAGAAAGAGCGAGGGAGAACAAGATCAGGCCTATACTCGCCCTGCTTTTTGCTTATGCCACGCCGGTGCCCACTTACTCACCTCTAAACGCGGCCTGTCACCGCGCAACGGCCCTGCACGGACAGACGAAGCCCTCCGCCAGACCCCCATACCTTCATAAAGAAGATCTATGAACGTGTGAAGGTGTGAGTAATGCTACACGTGTAGGATGCAGAACCCGAAGATGCACCACAGAGCAGCAAAACAAGGAGTGCTTATAAAATAACTACAGATTGGCCTGGCTTGTTATTGTGAGTCTACAAGATTTATGCTGGTGATTTCACAATCATGAATTGGAAATGCATGCAGGCCTTGTAATACCGGTGTTGGCTGGGAACGCTGTTAGGAGGAAATGATGCAAAAAAAAGCAACGCACTATGCGTGCAAATCGGAAATCTGATCTAATTGTAGCCAGTAACGAGCATCTTAGCCATATTATAGTTGATTTATGATTCCATAAGAAGACAAAGAGTCTGACCTCAAGCACAAACTCAGTAAAGACTACAGGATCCAGGTTGTTCTTGTGTGTCTGTTAAGTGTGTAATGCAATGCCATTTGTGTACTGTTCCAATTATCCATATCTGTTTTTGGATTTCAACGCAAATTGGGTGTGGCCTAAACCAGAAGAGGTTTTTCGTTTGTTTGTATTTATATTTGTTCTCTATCTCTATGCACCTGAGGCAAAACCCCAGATGTCAAAATCCCACGAGTTTTAGCATAGCATGTGAATTTTGACTCTTGGCTTGACAGCTATATCTTAACTGTTCTCATCTAGAAATGCGCATATTCAGAAATCCCACTCACACACACGTTATTTTTGTTTGTATCTGCCAACAATATTTTCAAGTTTAATGTTCAAATTTAAGTTTAAATTTTCACCTTATTCAAACCACCATGACCCTGACCAGACAGTTACTAAGAATTGCATGTTGCAGATCTTCGTATATACATAACCACTCGGATATGTACACATGGACCCTCCCACTTACGTAAAATCTGCATCACATCCTACAGGATCACAGTTACAAGACACATTAAAATGAAGAAACAGACAAATCGCATAGTGAACCTCCTATTAGTATCTGTTTAACACATTATCTCTAGAGTCTGCAAATCCTCAACGTAATTAACAAGAAGCAGCTATGAGTTAAGGTTAAAAGGCGACTACACAGAGACAGAGGTTCGGCTTTAAAAGGCCTTTTGATAAAGAGGTGTTATGCCAAGCCTGCTATTGCACGCGCTCCGTGACCGAGGAGGCATTAATTATGGCCGCTATTTCACAGGACAAACTGTAAACAACACCATGTAGTGAGGATGCCATTAGCAAGGAAGAGTAGGTGCTTAGGAGAGTACAGTAAGAGACAAAATTAGGGTAACATGTTTAAAGTGAGCGATAGAGAGATAGTATGATTTAGGAGGGTGCTTTTTCTTGTCCTCCTTGGATGGTGGGAGTGAAAGAGAGAGCGTGAGCTAGAAAGGAGGGGCGTTCTCCTTCTAATTATTCTAATTATCATGGCACACTATGAAAACGTGATTAATAACACTGAAGATATTGTTGTGGCAATTAGCCATATGGTGGTGGGACCCTGCTCTGTCACGATTTTGCCATTAGCATCTCCTTATGTTTGTCAGGAGCGTGCACCCATGACGAGCTCGACTCTGGCTCACCTTCCTCCATCCACCTGGGAGAAACGCACAGGCCTCCGAGCTTCTTGCTTCACTGAATTTTTTATGCAGAATCCACTCAGACTGGGGACACACGTCACACCGAGCCTAGGAGCAAGAGCCGTCGGAGTGAGCAGATCTGCTCCGAGACTGAGCGCACTCCATTCTGGCAGATTTGGTGCTTTTGTGTAAAGCTACCGGAGAGATTTTTTATAGAACAGATTGCAAGGTGCTTTTTGGCCTGTTGAGATCCTGAAGATAGCCATGAAAATGCAGTGTGTGGTTCAGACAAGGCTGTAAAAATATCTTGTCAGAGGTCAGGATTCAGAAGATAAATGATGAGGGGAAGAATAAAGAATTAAGAATGAAACCAGTATCTGAAGTGAAAAAACGAAAACAAAAAAGTTTGGAATTTCCTCTCTAGGCCACATGCAAATGTGAGAATGAGACTGCAACTTTATGAATCTTTTATCAGAATTGTAATCATGGACTTTTTTGAGTGGTAGGTGGGTGGATCGACAGAGCCCAGGGGGTGGGGCTAAGTGGATGGTTCTTAAGAGATCAGGCGGTGTGGCTCAGTGAATGTATCCACAAAATTTACGGATGGATCCGGAGAGATGAAGAAACAGAGCTATGTGGCTGGTTCTAGAGAGCCGAGTTTGTGAGACCACTTGGAGGGCCCTAGAGTAAAAAAAGAAAAGGGATGGTTCTTAAGAGATGAGGGGGTGTGACTCAGTGAATGTTCTAGAGAGCTGAGTCGGTGAGACAAGGTGGATGACCCTAGAGAAAAAAGGGGTGGGGCTAAGTGGATGATTCCAAAGAGATGGAGAGGTGTGGCTTAGTAAAAGGCTCCGCAAAATCTCTGCTTGTTTGGAATAATAACCTGCACCCACACTGGCACTTTGTGGATAAGATTGGACACCCCTGCCCTAGAGTAAAAAAGGGGGTAGGGCCAAATGGATGATGCCAAAGAGATGAGGGGGTGTGGCTAAGTGAACGGCTCCAAGGAGCTTAGGGATTGATCCAGAATGCTGAGGGATCGGGGGTTTCCCAAACAGGTGGTCAGTTGATTAACAGCTGAGGTTATGAAAGACCCTCACAAGCTTCTTTTTAGCTTTATTTAATTGTTGTACAGATTTATGTTATGAATATTGCTCCAACTATGAAAATGCATGGTGTGTGCTAACTAATATGCTAACTCATTTTGCATAAGAGTTAATAAAAGTGGACAAATTTCTCCATCCACCAAAGAACTTCTGCTTGTGCTTCAACACCACCGAGTGACTTCTACCCAGAGGAACAACAGAATCCAAGAAACCGACCATAACACTGTCAAAACGTTTAATGACTTTTAACTTACAAATGTTACAGGAAATAACCAGCTGAAACCAACATGCCTCATATGTGGCAGAGTTTTGGTTTATTGCAAAAAAAGTGTACCATGATATTTCTTTTTTGTGTGGCAGTGAAAATGATGGCTCCCTTTACAAGCTCCCATCTGTGTGGAGCTGGAATCAGTGCTCTCGTCTGCATTAAAAAGGGAATAACACACAACAGGTCTAGCTGTTAGAGGTAAATAATACACTGTGGGGTGGTAACAGTAACTTGTGGAATATTTTCCTATAACAACACGCACTGTCGTGTTTTATTTCTTCAAGGAGTAATTCCTCTGCTGTGGCATCACACCAGTCTATATGCTTCAGACAAATACACACAATACAGCCACACGTATTTGGACACCTTCGACATCTATGTTGTTCTTTTCTAAACTGTTTCCACAAAGATGGACTCACACAACTGTCTTTCATGTTCCAGCATGACAATGCTCCATGAAGACAAGATTGGAGAAAAAGAACTCCTGAACGGAGCCCTGAGTCTGACTCCACCCCACTGAACACCTTTTCTGGAACTGGAGCCTTCTCACCAACATCAGTGACTGATCTCATTAATGCTCTTGTAGCTCTTGGAAAGCCTCCTTAGAGGAGTGGAGCTTATTATAACAGCAAATAGGGAATGAATCTGGATTGTGATGTTCAACATGCACATATTGCATGTGTATGGGTGAGATGGTCAGGTATCTGCTGCCAGGTAGACAGTTGAGATGGATGGAAGTGCAGCCTGAGGTTTATTTAAATGACAAACATGTGATCAGCAAACATGCAAAACCAAACAGATCCAAGAAACCAGGGTCAAAACAAGCCAGAAAGGACATCCAGCACAAACCAGTGGGACCCCACATAGACCTCTGTTAGTGAGATAAGGGTGCACCTTTGGGCTGATTGAATGAACTGTGGATTATTTATAGTGTGAACGTGATTGAAAACAGGTGAATACAATCTGAACGGATCATGTGACTGGGTTCCGGCCATGTTTTGATGCAGCACTGAATCCTGGGAAATGTAGTTGAAACAGTTCATTTGTTCAGATTCGAAACCTGCAAAGGTTTTTTGATTTGTGATTTTGTGACTAACAAACGATTAGATTTATCGTTTGTTCGACTTTCAAGTTGGAAGTTTGTTCAGATTTGTTTGTTGTACTATAAACAAGTTTTCAAACCTTCAGACCGATCTTGTTATTTGGTTTTAACCCAACCGCAAGTCCGGTTTCTGTGAAGTGATATAAAACACTACACATCTCTATGCAAAGTGGGCATTTTGTTTATTGTTAAACCTAATTGTCAAAATAAAATGGTTAAAGATGTCGGAGGATCAAGTGGATTACTGGTGCATTAACCAAAAATACGCCATTTATTGAACAGTGCAACACCACAACAACTGCGATCTCCATTTCTACAATTTGTACCTTTGAAAACCTCCAAAACCTCAAACCGCTCTTTCACCTTCGAAATCGTTTCATTCGAGCTTCACCCAAGGCAGAGACAAAGCATTTCCTCCAAACCCCTTAACGACCCCGACTTGCCAACATAAACAATACACACGGAGCACTGGGAGGGAAGGGAAGGAGATGGGAATGGCAGATTGAAATAGTTCCAGACCATACCGGGGACTTAATATAGGCTTCAAAAGAGGACTGGGAGATGGGCTTTTCATCGGATAATTAAAACAGCAAGATGGATTCTGTAATTGAGTGAAAAAACAGGATCTGAACAACATCTGTGCAATCCACACAAATCATTTCAATGAGAAGCAGAGACTACAATAAAAACGCTCAGCCTTGAAGTCGGAGAAGCTGTCAGCTACGTTTCGGGTGCACAAATAGGTGCACGATAACAAGCCAACTTATAAACCTCCTCGTTCACCTTCGCGTTCGGAGCAGAGGCCGCAATTTACAGCATTTCACTTATCACTTTGCAAAAAAAAAAAAAAACCCATGTAGTCAGCGCTTAATTATTCATCAAGATGGAATTCATTAAAACAGACACAAATATGTTTTCAGTTTACTTTTTTTCTTCATCTAACAAACACTTTTATGAAATTGTTTCTGTTTGCTTAGTTTTTTTTCCCCCCTCACCTTGTTATGACACGTATATCTCATTTTAATGCTACCATATGTAGCCTCATAGCACAGTGCTAATTGCTGTCATCTCTTCTAGACTTAATTAGCACTACAGCATTAGGTCCATTATGCTTTCAGCGATATTATACCACGCTCTCGGATCAGATTGGTCAGCCGCAATAGGTGTTGATTGATTTTCTAAAACAGCGGTTATGTCAGTAGTTTAAGTGCAAGAAAAATCACATTGCACGTTTGATATTAACGCGCTTGTTTTATTAACTTATTGTTTCTATAGTAACAAGTGACACAGTATGCTGACACAAGAACAGATAAACAAATGCCATTGTTTGATGACCGTGGCTCAATTTAGCCTCACGGGATACGGTATCGCCTCTAGCGTTGTTGTCTCACAGATCCAGCCTCCTCAGATCGATCAAGAGCTCGTGATGTACAGCACCTACAATACACACTTGCACTGTGCACTATGTAGTCTACTGTATAGCGTATGAAGTTTAGAAGGCGTCTCTAATGGAACATGAAGCCCCACCCCTCTTCCTCTACATTAGCAAAGCTGTGAGTGTTAAGTGCATGAAGTGTCCAACATTTTTGGTTTCATTTAGTTGAATAATGTGCACTTCTTCTTCTTCTTCTTCTTCTTCTTCTTCTTCTTCTTTTGTTATGTGAACACAGGACTCACATATATTAATAGAAAATTATAGTACACAATGGTAGAATAGTGTATATTCAATTATGCAGTTTAGGCTGCAGCTAAATAGTGGTTTATTCTTAACATGTGCTTGTGACTTGTGAGTGTTTAAATAAATATTTTTGATGGATAGTTTGTGCTTTGTATCTTCACAGGTCTTTACTCTCGCCTTTTTTCTTCAGCTGTGGTGGTTGCAGGTTCCATTATGTATGCATGTGTGTGTGTGTGTATGCATATGTGTGGTCTGAAATGTATCACAGTCTGTGATTGAGACACCGTCGTTAATGCAGTGAGTAAATTTCAGCGTCTCACAATAACACCGAGCCAAAGTCACACCTTCCACTTAACACTTAAACCCTGTTGTTTGTCCCCATGACGTCTTTCGTCCCCGTGAGGTAGACATGTGAACATGGTGATGTTTCCATACAGCGACGAATGCAACCCCCGCAGTCCGCTCCCCACACATTTTCACACGTACACACTACTGTATGTTGTACTGTACTGATTTACGGAAAAGTTTCCATTTAGCTGTGTATTACGGTCTGAAACATGTTATGATGTCCAGGGTTTATTCTAGCAGATAGCAGGTGACACATACAGTGCAACAAATATCACAGATAGTGAATTACTTCATTAACCACAATTTCAGCCTCATGTTTAAACGTGCTATGAGATGCTTTTCTGCACACCGTGGTTGTAAAGACTGGTGATTATTTTAAGTTACGGTCAAAACAAGCCGTTTCTGTCCTTAGCTGTGTGTGGTTGTTTTTGTTCTGTAGCTATATGTTGTTTTATAACTGTAGCACCAGGGTCCTGGAGAAATATTGTCCCATTTCTCGACAATAAAAGCTCCATTTTGTTTTTACAGAACGTTAACTAAAATATGGAAAGTTTCAGGAGATGTTCTGAAATAATCGCTCGAGTTCATCAGGCTCAAGTCACAATATGTGAGATCATATTTTTTCTCTGCAATATCATTGGCTTCTTAACCCAGACAAGCATGAAGAATACTTAAATACAAGTTTGAATGTAAATTTACACTTCTGCTAATCTTTTCTCTACAATATAACACAAAATGTTTGGTTTATTACGGTACACAGAATTAAAAACTTGTAAGGAGCCACAAACAGAATATAAATATACTACAGTTCATTAAAAAAAAAAAATGGCTGTTTTCTGAAACAGTGTGTGTGTGTTCAATATTGTAAGGAGGTTAGTGAGATTGTAGTAACACACCCGCTGGTGTTTAAGGTCACTGTGTGGCCTGCTACCATCCCCATCTACAGCTTTGCAAACAACCATGCTTTTGATGTTCAAAGGGCGTAAACGCATTGATTTCCTGAGAACCGCCGAGACTGATCTCTTACTGGCGTTTCAAAATGCTAACCACAAACTGTCAGATTAGAGAGTGTCACGTCTATAGAGCTCAACGCGTGTTTAACAAAGTGCTCGTTAGGACCCCAGGCTTGTTGTCTCTCTGAAACACGCCGCTCTTGCTGTAAGCCATTGTGAGACCGTTGAAAAGCCGTGATGGAGGGTTTTCGGTTAAGCGGCCGTCAGGTGATGCATTCCCCGCTGTCACAACACACAAGCCACCAATCAGTGCTGCACATTATGCAGGAAGTGCATAAATACAGTAGAGATGACAGATGAAGAGTATCTGGATAATTATTACTCAGCATCCTGACGGTTAGTCGTTGGCGTGATGAAGCATCTTGGCTCGGGAAGTGAGGAGAAGTGTATTAATAAAACACCCGGCAAACCAGGACAGAGCTGTTACATCAGATTTAGACTCGCAGGATCCTGCTAAGATGAAAAAGTAAAAAAAAAAAAAAAAAAAAAAAAAAAAAAAATTAAATAAAGAAAAAAAGATATTGTACTGTATGAGAGAATGAGATTTTCTAACTCTCTCTCTCTCTCTCTTTATATATATATATAATATATAAATATATATATGTGTGTGTGTCTGTGTGTGTGTGAGCTCTAACACACCTTCAATACAAGGTATAGAGAAGCAGGCAGAGAACTAGGGATGCTGATGCACACACTTTTATTCCACAATTTTATTCCAATTCGATTTCATTTACATTTCCAATATATTTTCATATTCAACTACTAATGCCTTATAATCTATGAAGTAGACCTGTGTACACTGTGTGTGTGTGTATATATATATATGTATGTATATATATATATATATATACTGTATATATAAATTTTATACTTTGATAATATAGGAATGAATTGTTACCATAGAAACCGTAACCTATTACAATGAGCATGTTCATACAAACCTGTGGTTTACAAACCTTCTGATCAATCAGATTTGAGATTTTACAGAGAACAGTACAGAGATACAGCATATTGTGAATGACCGCCATATATATATATATATATATATATATATATATATATATATATATATATATATATACATATATACATATATATGGCGGTCATTCACAATATGCTGTATCTCTGTACTGTTCTCTGTAAAATCTCAAATCTGATTGATTGGTAACAATTCATTCCTATATTATCAAAGTATAAAATTTTGGTAGTCTGGTAGCATGAAGTTTGGTAGTCAGCTAAAAAGCTAGTTTAGTTTAGTGTCTAGTTGTGAAAGGAGTCTCCAGTGTCCAGAGCTTTGTATTGTAACAGATAGAGGTAAAAAGCCAAAAATAAATCAAATTTAAAAAAAATCAAGAAAGTCTTCAGGATCTTAGAGGGAGTTTTTACGCCTTCAGAATGTTCACGGTGACACAACCCACTGTGTTTTGTTTTTATTTTATTAACTTCATGAAAGAGGGAGGAAAAGGAAACATGTACATTCAACTGGTTATAGCAGCTAGAAAGTATACCGCAGCTAGCATGTTTCGTATACAGTCCATGACATTATTCATAGCTCTTATAAAAGCATGAGTAAAACATTAAAATTGCAATTCCTTGCAGTATAAATGTAATAAAACACTCTATTATGGAAAACTCATCAACCTGTGGCCTGTTTTTATATAAAAGTCATGTTATTTTTTTGCTCACTGCCTTGCCTGCTAGGAAAGAGCACTGAAAATTGTTTTTGAAAGTAAATGTTTGTGCACCTTGCAAGTCTTCATGACATTTCAAAGATAAAAACCCCAGAGTGTGACTTATGTAGTGTTGTGTAGTGTTGTGTTGTGTCTTTAGGTTTGTAAAGGGCAATAGGAAAAATGCAGACAGTGTAATTCTCAGTAGAGAGGACACGCACTCTCACACCTCACACACTCACATCGACATACACTTACATAACCATAAATAAAGCTATAGAAATAGATAGATATGTACATATTTATATAGAGAGAGATACTTTTACAGGCTTCATGATGGACACCTTAATTCACACTTGTGTAAAGAAACCACAGAGGTTTGTAACTTTCCGCTGAACGCGCAGTAGCTGACTTCACCTTTCACAGCTCTCCAGAAGAACAGGAAGTTAGACCAGTTACTCTTTTGTCTAGCGGTCATGCTTTTGTCTCTTTGTGTAGCTTCTCATATTCCACTCGACACTTTAAATTAAAACATGACTAGATGGTCGAATTTTTTTGTTCGCACCTTTTGTGGTCAAATAGACAAGAAAAATTTCTAACACTGACATTTTGACACATATTTCAGTTTCGTTCTAAGAGCTGGAATATAGGTTTTTCTTTTGTAACTGTTGTTTTTTTTTTAGCAGAATTTTACAGATCGGCTTACTACTAGAAATATTTCACATTTCGTATATAATAAGCATGCTCTTAAACAGTTAAGCGTAGCTATTAAGCTTACATACTGGAAAATATCCTGAGGAATGCTTCTTAATGCGTTTGCTGGATGAGAAACTAAGCAGCCAATTACAGTCTTTGTCATTATGTTTGCTACTCATGCTAAGTAGTTTGCTAAAGAATGAATGTTGTTGTTGTTGCTGTTGTTGTTTCGGCTGCTTCCTGTTCAGGGTCACCACAGCGGATCATTTGGTCCGCATGTTTTGATTTGGCACAGGTTTTACTCCAGATGCCCTTCCTGACGCAACCCTCCCATTGTATCTGGGCTTGGGACTGGCACTGAGTTAGCAGGATCCTAGCTAGAGTTTGACTTGCTGTCCAAGCTAGCTAATGAAACCGATGCTTAACACACACTTATTTGTGAAGAAAATAAGCTTGCTTAGTTCAATATAGCCGTTAGAAAATTAGCAAAACTTTTTCTTAACGCTTTATTCGAATTCCATCCCTTAGTCCTGGAGTTTATTCATGTTGCTTTGAATCACTTTCACATTGCTAGCTACATGAGAGGGTCAGCGCAGATGACAAATTTGAACTAATGTACTTATTTAGATGCTAAGACTTTCCATTTCATATTTAGTGTACAGTCAGTGGCTGGATAGGAAAGTAAAAGATCCTTCGAAGTTTGTAATGATTATTTCGAACGTTTATATTAAAATAAGCAGTTTTTTGTTGCTAACAAAGTACACCTGTTTAAGGTTTTTATACATCCATGTTTGCTGGTGAGCAAAAGACTAAAGTCACGTGTTAAACAATCGACTGGGGAAATTGATCAACATTTTCGAGCAGGAAGTCAAGCAAAATATGCAGACGATAAGAGGGAACTAAAACACTGTTTTTAAGAACAAATCCTCTTAACAGTCAAGTTCGCAAACTTTAGCCAATAAGAAAATGAAAACACACACTCCGAGATAATGAATGGCTTAATCATAAATTACAGTTTGGAATTGAAGATCTTTTCCGGTGTCTAACGATAGTTCATTAACGAGTGAGTGACAACTCCTGGTGTCAGCTTAACAAATACTATTAATGCTACAGTCGTTTTATATATTTTCCTGACATATGAATATTAAAATGAGGTCAAACGTCTAACTTAAGCTAGATATCTGTGTGTTTCCTGACTGACAGGCTTATAGACTTTATTCCTTTTAACGCAATATAGATGCAACATACTGCTTTTAAGCGCTGCATACAGAAGAATTCAGAAACGTTTTTAGTAGTTTTGAGAAATTAATACCACTTTTTCTGGAGGAACTTGACTGGCCTGCACAGAGTCCTGACCTCAACACGAAAGAACACCTTTGGGATGAATTAGAGCGGAGACTGAGAGCCAGGCCAAAACTGGGATGTCTGCCTTTACATGCACATGAATTTAATATGAAGTTGGCCTGCCCTTTGCAGCTGTAACAATTTTAACTCCTTTGGGAAGGCTTTCCACAAGGTTTAAGAATGTGTTTATGGGAATTTTTGACCATTCCTCTAGAAGTGCATTTGTGAGGTCAGGCACTGATGCTGGATGAGAAGGTCTGGCTCACAGTCTCCGATCTAATTCATCCCGAAGGTGTTCTATCAGGTTGAGGTCAGGACTCTGTGAAGTTCCTCCACACCAAACTCACTCATCCATGTCTTTATGGACCTTGATTTGTGCACTAATGTGCAGTCACGTTGGAACAGGAAGGGGTCATCCCCAAACTGTTCCCACAAAATTGGGAGCATGAAATTGTCCAAAATGTCTTGGTATGCTGAAGCATTAAGAGATCCTTTCACTGGAATTAAGAGGCCAAGCCTAGCTTTTGGTGATATAGTGTATATTCATTAGTGCAATGAATAAAAATCACACAGATACAGGCCAAGAGAGAACAGAACGAGAAAAAATTGCAATCTGAGTGACTTTTTTTGGTGGTTAGTGCCTGAATGTGTTTCAGAAAATCTCTTAACTTTAAGCAGAAACATCATGTGAGGAAAAACTGGGTGGTCAGAAAAGAATAGCCAGACCGGTTCGAGCTGACAGTAAGGTAAATTTACATATTTTATGTATTATATATTTTATAAGTCAAATAATCACTCTTGACGGCTGTGATGAACAGAAAAGCATCTCAAATAAATAAATAAATAAATAAAAATATTAAATAAATAAATAAAAATAACCCATGAGCTGGATGAGCTACAAGAGAACAAGACCACATCAGGTTCTGATGTGTCTCTGAGGTTACCATGGTAACAGGTTCACCGAAACCGGGTAGATGAAGACTGTATCATGTCCATATGCAATGTCTATATTTATCCGAACCTACAATTCCAATTGTTTAAAAAATTCCTCTCTGAAGTTGACCTTAGTGAACCAGACTCCAGATTTCTTCACTATAAAAACCATAACCATAAGGTCGCTGTGCAAAAAGTTTCAAAAGTAGACTGTCCACAGTATCTCTGTGCCTATAACTCAAATGTAATGAATTGCTTACTATGTATAGAGCTTTTGTAATTTTCCCCAATGATTCATTACATCTTACTTTTAAATGAGCTCTTACAAGGCAGATGAGACTTTATGACTGTTCTCGAGACTCCTAATATTGTTGACTCTAGAACAGAAGTTTTGTTTGTTTATATTGGCTTTTTCTCCCTCAATTTTATTTATGATTTATGGTGGCATTGTAATTAGCCTGGAGGATGCACTAGTGGTTTATGGGAGGAATCGTTTTTATATCCTTATATAAATCAGCCGCACTTATAAAGCGCCTCCAATTAATGACAGGCCTCCATATGACTGAAAATCTCATTTTAATGTGCCCAAGTGGGCGTCGATGCTTACCGAGAGCCTGCGGTGCGATTAATAATTGTAATTATAATCGTTTAAAAAGGGAACAGTTTCTCAATCAGAAATTCGTCAATAACCCATGTAACCCCGAGCAAAGCATAAGCCTATCATGGGAAGCAGGAATATATAGCGTATGTTTATCTCGGGATAATTTCTGCACAGCGATCGGCTCTTTTTTTGCCTTGCGTGCTAAGGCGCAAAGCATTCGAGCCGCCATCAATACACTCGGAGCATATGTGCTTTGATTCGGCTCTTTTGTTCGCGTGCGCTTTGTCTCCTCATTGAAGTCTTGCCAACTAAATCATCAGGGGAGCAAAATATCGCATTCTTTCCTTTTAAAGTAATTGTCCTTTTGAATTTATCGGCTGACAACATGTGGCAAGGTAAAGAGTCGTGTAGTCGTAGGCCTGCATCTACACGCAACGCAACGTAACACAACACACGAGTGGTTCTGTTCTTCTAAAGCGTTGTGTTAGTGAGGCCCGTGTGCTAATTAATTAATAGTACTGTCCCTTTAAAGTCTATCAAAAGGAGACAGCATCTTAATCTGAAACGCTGCTCGTGTTAAAGACGGAACAACTGATGAATAAAATGATAAACAACACGTAAAGTGAGCTGTGAGTGTAGCAGATAAGCGCTGGGTCTGATTATCCTTTAAACAATGGGCAGAATTATTTACAGTGGATTAACAAAATGAGCAGAATTATGTAAAAGTGTGATAAAATACTCTACATCTGTACTTCTATTTTATAAAAGGAAACTGGAAGCCACATTGTAATTATTACAACTAGTACTGTTCCTCCACAATATATTGGCAGTATGTTAGTGGTTCATTTATTTTGATACTTGACATTTTCTCATTCATATATATATATATATATATATATATATATATATATATATAATATATATTTTTTTTTCCAGTTTTAAAATCATATATTCATTCTTATTTTACATCATATTACATTTGAAGGAGGAAAGTGTTACTTCCCTGTGATCAGTCTGTATTTTCTATCAAATATTTTATTGGGCTTCAGTTCAAGTTCAGGTTTTATGAAGGTGGAGGTCTAGAGATTACTTAAAAACTCCTACTCAGGTAAATCTAGCAACCTTGCTGGCAAGAACTAAACACTGGTAAATGTTTTACTCTAAATGTCAACTTAAGGACTTGTGTAAACCAATTCTAAAGTTTTTTTAAGTTACTCCACAGAAAACGTTTCTCCTCATACAGTCCCAAAACAGTCCAAATACAGTCCCAAATACTGCCCCAAAACACCTTAAATACAGTCCCAAATACAGCCCCAATACATTCCAAATAAAGTCCCAAATACAGCCCCAGTACAGTCCCAAAACAACCCCAAGTACAGCCCCAAATCAGTCCAGATACAGCGCCAAATACAACCCAAATACAGCTCCAAAACAGTCCCCAAAACAGCCCAAATACATTCCTAAATAATTCCCCAAAACAGCCCAAATACAGCTTAAATACAGTCCCAAATCAGCCCCAGATCAGTCGCAAATACAGTCCCAAATACAGCCCCCGAACAGCCCAAATACAGCCCCAAAACAGTCCCATAAAAGCCCAAACACAGCCCAAATTCAGTCCCACAGACAGCCCAAGTACAGTCCCAAGTACAGCCCCAATTCAGTCCCCAGAACAGCCCAAATCAGTCCCAAAAACAGTCCCAAATATAGCCCCAAACCAGTCCCAAATCCTTTCCAAAAACAACCCAAATACAGCCCCAAATCCATCCCAGTTCTAAATACAGCCCAAATACAGCCCTAAATCAGGCCCCAAAGCAGCCCAAATAAAGTCTTAAAAACAGCCGAATACTGCCCCAAATCAGTCCCAAATACAGCCTGAACCTAAGGCAGTACATTACTTGTTAGCTACATTTATCAAAAGATGAACACTAACAAAGCAAACTGATTAACTGCTTTTGTTTGTTAGATTTTCTCCAAATAACAGCCCTGAATAAAAATTATTTTTTAAAATTTGTTTAAGCTCAATATTCATTTGTCTTCTATTATTATTATTATTATTATTATTATTATTATTATTATTATTATTTGAGAACATGCATAATCAATCATTTAGTATTCCACTGACCAAAGGCTACAGATTCCATTAAAAACCTACAATATAATGTTATTATTTGATTACTTATAAATATTAATTAAAATTTTTTTTCCATAATTTCCATGCACTTCCTGTTCTGTACTTTAACTAGAGTCATATAACAAGTTACATCACTTCATGTACTTTTAATTAAAAAAAGGTGTAAATTGTTGTTTGTATATATTTAATGCGATCTTTTTAAAAGTTAGTTAACCCCAAACAGGGCGACGAGTGGGAAAGTAAATGACTTCCATAAAAGAGAGATGAACAAATGAGGAACAGGGAGAGAGACGGAGACAAGACGTCGTAAAAGATCAGAAATGTGCTGTTTCCTCGTTTTTTTTTTCCCTCCATCATCGTCCTTTCCAGCAAGCGCTTTGGAAGCTGATGCTCTGCATTCGACCATTAATCCCCGCCTGCCGGATCCTGGCCAGGTAATTACTGTTTAAAAATATTTCATCCCATTCTCTGGCTTGGAAACAAAAGGCGAGGACAAAGGCGACGCAGTTACAAACAACGACAAAGGCCCGCGTTAAATGCTCTGCCGGAACCGGGCACTATTGTTTGCACAATGTACAAGGTGTCTGAAACGGCAATCGTTCACTGTTTCATATTCAAATGGTGCAGTCACGCTCCGGTTTCCTGCGCTCACTAGTTAGGCCTGTTTCATTGTGATGGGAAAACATGCACTTTCTGCTCTCTCTTTATAAAAAAAAACAACAATTCTCTGCTGACTAAAAAAGTTCATCTTTTGGGTGATTCCACGATTGGGCCGCTATTTGTTTTCCACTGGAAACCTGTCCACTATGTCCACTAGGTACACTTTACCTTGAAATATCATCATAAAAGTTATTGTTATTATTAGTTCATTAATGTCTGAATCTATTTAACTCATGCTTGAAACACAGTGAGATAAGATAAGATAAGATAAGATAAGATAAGATAAGATAAGATAAGACAGAACTTTATTAAATCCGAAGGAAATTTTTATTTTGTCAGAGACTGTTTCACGTTACAAGAGAAATAAATATAAATGAAATATTCTATCTGTATACAAAAGTACAAAAAAAGGTGCTTAAAACCATTGTGCATAATATGATATTGCTCATGATGTGATATTGCACATGGTTTGATGGTATTATATTAACATATATGTAACTATTGTGAAATTGGGATAGTATATAGTTAGTATAAAGATTATAGATCAACCATTATAGATAATATGTATAATAAATGTGCAATTTTTTAAAAATTATTTTTACATAACCCTGGTCTTGTGATATTCAACATCACTTTGAAAGGACAAAGCAGTTCATTAATAAAAAATAATAATTAGTAAGTAAACTATTAGAATGTTGTTAATGTCCTCATGCCATTAGCATAACTGCTAGTTAACTGCACCTAGTGTAGTCACTAATTCAGAGGTAAAAACTCTGATTAAAAAAAAAAAAAAGCTGATTTAAAAGCAAAATGGTCAGGAAATAAAACTCGTAAATAAAAAATATTATAGATAAATAAATAAAAAAATAAACTTCACACTCACAATGGCACAGAAAATAAATAAATTAATTAATACATAAATAAATAAATACATAAAATGCTTTAAATGACACCCCACTCACTATTGTATAATACATGAATGAATGAATCAATGAATAAATAAATAAATAAATAAATAAATAATATGCTTTAAATGGCACCCACTCACTATTGTATAATACATGAATGAATGAATGAATGAATGAATGAATGAATGAATAAAAATCCTCAGTGAGTACTAACACTGAAGGAATATATATATACATTTTTGTATGAGGATTCATATGAGGACTGTTATTTATTTATTTATTTATTTATTTATTTATTTATTTATTATTTCGGTGTCACTCCATATATTTTGTTTAAACATAACACATTAGCATTCGGTAGTAATTGTTGTCTCTTAATGTCTAACACCTGATATTGACGCAATTAGCCTGGTCCCTTTCTGCATAGCATTATCATTCCGTTCGCTTTCAGCCAACAACAGCGACACACATTTCTGCTCTCCTATTAGTAAATAATAATGGATTCACATTATGTAGGTCTCTAGATTACATTAAATAAACACAGCTCTTCTTGCTGGACTTCTGAGTGATCTACAGTCTATCCAGCAACGGCTATCAAAGTTCAAAATGCTAATGCTGTTATTAAATCAATGGGATGTACCATGGGTTAGCAGGACGCTAATTACCTGAGCCGTTTCTGTGACTGAAGGATCTCTGAGTGCTTCGAGATGAATGCAGCTGAAGCGAAGGGAGTGTGTGAGAGTTAGAGAGGCAGTCAGATGAGGATTTTGAGAGAGATGCTACGATTTGTTCCTGAAATGAAACACACTGTCAGGTGAATGCAAGAAATCGGGCACACAAAACCTAGTTAGTTAGCAAACTTTGTTTTCTCCTTTTTTTTAAAAAAGAAAAATACAATATTTAGCTTAATGTTATATAGCTGGCTAGCAAATGTGTCTTCTCTTTTAAAAACAGAGCACAGTGATTAGCCTAATGAGAGATACCTAGTTAGCAAACATACCTTTTTTTCATGAAACAAAATACATAAGTTAGCTTATTGCTGGATTGCTGGCTAGCAAGTGTGCCTTCTCTTTGCACAGCACAGCACAATCATTAGCCTAATACTAGTTATCAAACAAACCTTTTCCTTCTAAAACAAACTACATGAGCAAACATGCCTTCTCTTTTTAAATCACAGTACAATGATTAGCCTAATCTTAGCTGGCTAGCAGACATGCCTTCTATGTTTACATGACAACGATTAGCCTGATGTTAGATAGCTGGCTAGTAAACAAGCCTTTCCTGTTAAAAAAAACAAAATAGTCTAATATTAGACAGCTGATTAGCAAGTGTACTTCTCTTTTTAAAGTGCAATACATTGATTAGCTTAGTGTTCGAAAGCTGACTAGCAATCTTATCTTAAAAAGAGGTAACTAGTTAACTAAAGCTAGCACAGTGCTGCATTTAAATAGCTAGTTAGTGTGGTAAGAACTAGACTAGACTTTTTTCAGGTCTCTAGTAGAACATTTAACCTCTGTCCATGTTTTTCGACTTTATTTAGTAAAGAATAAAAGCTCTAATGAAACCGAGTTACTGATTATTTACAAATCTCAGCACACCCTGAAATGATTTATTCCCGCCACAGCAAAGTGTTGCACTTTTTATCCATTTCAGGTAACACTTAATGTTACATGTTCTGGAACATCCAGGAATCAGGAGAGTTACAGTTATCACTGATATTATAGCAGATAGAAACAAGCGTCACCTCAACAATCTGATTTTCTTTATTTTATTTTATTTTATTTTTTTGAAGTTAATAAGACATAGGAAATAGCATTTAGAGAGAAAATGATTTTTTTAATTACCATGTAATTGAATTATTATGAATTTGATTGCTTTTAAGGAAAAAGATTCTATTTTTAGAAATAAATATATTGAATATATATATATATATATATATGTCTTATTTAAAAAAAATAATTTAAAAAACAGTCTGTTCTGTTCATTAAATGAAATATTATCCTGTAATTAATTATATTCAATTCATCAAGGGTTCTATTGTTATTATTATTATTATTATTATTATTATTAGTTCTGTGTTTTGTGATGAAAAGAAGGTGCATGTGCAGTCTTGAATCCTCCCTCTAGACTCAGGACCTCAGTGATATTAGTCCCAGTCACTCAAGTCACTCAGTGTAAGTGATGGAGAGGAGAGCAGCACACATTACCCACTAATGCTCTGCCTGTCATTAATAAACCCCGCTGAGGGAAGTCCTCCTAAGGGCCCTCGGCTCGTCGTTGCCTACGCTCGGTGAACTTTCCGCCAATTTGCTCGTGGCCGCCTGTGTCAGCGCTCCTGATGGCCTAATGCCGCCGAGCCCAGGTGTGCTGACGGGTAACGGGGGAAATCACTGCGCGCTTGGGCTCTGCACACGCCAAACGACTCCGTGTTTACTGCATGAGGGCGAATAAACAAACAGGAGGAGGGTGATGATGATGATGCTGATGATGAGGATGATGTTCATGTTCATGATGATGCATAGTGGACAAAACACTGATCAGCATGGTTGAAGAGAAAGTACAAATTTTTATTCATTTATAACAATTCTCCATTCATAACCATATCATCAGTCATTCAAATGCTGTATATTTTATACATTTCTCTGATATTTCAAGCTAATTGAATTTTTTTTTTCATTTTTATAAATTACATTTTTAGCTATTTTTATTTTATTGAATTTGTATTTTTTATTGGATGGAAATAAAAGGAAGTTCTTTTAACACAGGTGTCCATTTTTAACAGTAAACTTTATATTACAAGTAAAATAAATATACTGTAAAGCTTTAGTTTTGTAAATCTATATATTAAAATATCTCTAAATATTAAAAAAAATATGATGAAGTAATAATCATAAATAAGAAAGTGAATAATAAATAAATCATAAATCCACAACTAGATGAATTTTTATTCCTTATTTGCAAATAAAAAATGAAAGCAAAGTAAAATATATTTAAATATATGTTAAAAAAGTTCGATGTGCCTCCTGTCAGTCATTTTATTATAGAATTCTCTGCTCTACAGGCTGCCATAGATCCTGGGGGGCGGAGCTTCGTCAACATTTTGTTCCAGTTTTTATTTTTTAACTAGAGTTGTCATAATTGTAGATTCTAGAGAGCTTTGATGATATTTTTTTTTCCTCTAAAAGGGATCGATTATTTATTATTATTGGTCATTTTTGTTGAAGAAATGCTTTTTAGAGACACAAAAACCTCCCCTCCCTGCTTCCTCCTGAACCTTTTCAAATCTTCTAATCTTTTCAAACTGCTGCTCTTGCTGCACCACAGGGCAGAGTAATACACATCACTATCCACTCTTTACTTCATATGTGAGCTCACTGATGACCAGGAGAGAGAGAGAGAGAGAGAGAGAGAGAGAGAGGGAGAGAGATAAAACCCTTCCCACCTTGAGAGCACAACCAATGGCAGAGTAAGAGAACCAATTTTGGTTACATGTGGAAAATATTTTATCTAATACTAATCCTCTAACACGTTGCTATTTTCTGACTCCAACTCCACATTAGATTAGATTAGATTCAACTTTATTGTCATTGACCTGATTAGCTCAGTTGAGCAAGACTCAAACTAAAAGAAGGCAAATCATGCAGACTGGATATACAGACTTACAGATACAAGGTTTATTACAAACAGCACTGAATTGAGCTGCTCTAATGAACATCCCAACAACCTCTGAAATAAACTCTCCAATACATTGTCCTTTTATTCTTTTCTTTTATCATTACATGATGTCCCAAAACAACAGCCCTCCACTGACATACCCCACCTGTTTTTTCCTCTTTTTTTTTTTTTTTTTTCCAGACACCATTATATTTGACTTCTTGACACTTCCATTATAATCAAACTTTGATGTCAACCATATATAAATAAATAGGCGTCTCTAGTCCCTATCCGTGGGGTGTTTTCAGCTTACTTTTGTCAAACAGGCTCATTAAGAGCACGGAAGACAACATGGGTAAGTTATTCAGAGCCACCGCTCTTCCTTCTGTTAATTATTTTAAAATTTACGGCTATTTTATTCAATTTTAAATTTGTGACTATTTCAAATATCCCTCTCGTTTTCCTTTCCCAGCCCTTATCCATACTCAGCTGAATTACATCCAATCCTCCCTTGATGTGCTTTAACACAGCATAAATTTTCCTAAAGCTCAGTTCCAGTCTTCACAAGGTACCGGCACTCTTACAAGCGGACAGGATGGCCTTGACCACAGTCCCAACTCCAGCCACACGAAAATTGATGCAGCAGTTCATTTTCCATCTACTTCTGAAAAGGCCTGTCGGACTAAGGGCCCTAAAACTACACAGGTCACTCAAAGCTTATACAAGGTTAATAAACGTAACCAAACTTCACGTCTTGTCGTGTTAAACCCTTACATTGATAAACCATTAAACAGAGATGGTCAATAAACGAAGGTGGTGTCCGATACTACTCACGTTGTCTTCTCGTTTTTTTTTTTTTTTTTAAAATCTGTTCATACAAACACAAACAAAAATACATTCTAGACATGCTAGGTTTCAGAAACACTCCCACATTGGTCATCAGGATTTCAGGATAGTCGCTTTTCTCTTACACCGCTCTGGACACCTTCTGACCAATCAAATTTAAGGAATCAACAGAATTGTTTACGTTGAATTGTCAGAGTGATTTCATGACCCCGGCCTCGCCTCCTCTTCCAGATGTCTATGAACTCTGTTACACGGTCACGTCCATTCTTCCTCTTCACTGCTGACCACTTTTCTTTTTTTCACACTTTATACTTTACTTTATACGACAGAGAGTCTGGGCTGATGTGCAGCAGATGTTGGCAGAGTGTGTGAGTGTGATGAAGGGCTGCGACTGTTGTTCCGTCCGGATTACGGAGGATCCAGAAGACGTGAGCCAGCGAGGGTGTATGGTTTAAACCCTATGTGCTGAGTTAATACCAATCACCACACACACACACACACACACACACACACACAGTAGAATCCTTAGGCTTTACCGCCCAAAATGAAATTATCAGGGGGAAACAGCAGGGTTTTGCACCAAAAAGATGTTTTGCACAACACACACACACACACACACACCCATCACAGCTACTTTTGTCTCAGCAGTTTCATCTGCTTTTTTATTCCGTTTTCCGGTAAAACGATTGTCAAAGGGGAAAAAAATGGAACAAACATAAGCAAAAAAGAAACCTGGATATTTTCCCACACCACCGCGTCTACGTCTTTTCGTTCCTTTTACCAGCAACGAAAGATCAGCATGTCTCACTTTTATCCGTTTGTAGTTATGTGTTGGAACTTCAGAGTTAATTCCTATTATGTTAGCATATTCCACTTATGTTTTAGCTATAAACGATCATTCCCGTCGCTCTTGCTGATAAGACAAACAAATACAGGATATTTCATGTATCAACAAAACCGCAAAGCTTTGATAAACTCCTCTGTTTTGAAGACTTTAACAGGGCGGAAAACCTCCAGGTACAGCTTGACCTCTGACACTGGAGACTGTTTATTTATTTATTTATTATAAATGTGAAATAACCCAAATCTTTTTACAGAAACGTAAATTTTTTTTTTTGTAAAATATCATTTCTTTCATTATTAGTTTTAGATGACGTGATTATTCTAGAAACGTATAATAGTAATGTATTAGATTTATATATATTCTTATATAAATATGAATCCACTCTTTCTGACCAATCAGACTGGAGAATTTGAGAAAGCAGTATGGTGTCGTTTCTTCATTAGAATTTCTGTAGCTAATAATTACATCAATTATTTTTTTTAACGTTAATAATTATGTAATTATTATTTTTTTTTATTTAGGTTTTGTTTTTTTATGTTACAATTTCACCCTGCTGACTTTTTAATAATTTTATAAGATTTAAAATATTACTTTAAAAGACCTCTGTAGCTGAGGTAAATCTTCCAGGTGAGAAAAAACACAGCATCATTTTATCATATACTAAAAAAATTCCCAAACAATACAACGCTGACTTTTACTCCAACTCCCAATATCGTGTTTATTTGTTTTATTGACTGGTGCTGTAATTTGATGCCTCCATTTCTTACACGCTTTTTCTTTTGCTTCTTTATCGCCGTTTTCTTCGCTTGTTGTAGCAACTGATCTAATGTCAGCTTTAAAACGTCAGAAACCTTGAAAACAAAACAAAAAAAAACAGAAACTTGAAAGTCCCAGAATGACTTATTGCCACTCGAGGCCAAATGGCTGTGTTTGTGTACAGCACTTTCAACGTAGACAGATTACTCACGTCTTTCCACTTCCTTTTTTATTGCACAAGTTTTTGTTGTTGTTGTTGCTGATATTTATCCCTCGTATATCTTACAGTTCGATTACAGTCTGATATCACAGAAGCAGAAACGTCTCTCTGTCCTTTGTGCCTTTAGAGTGTGAGATATTCTGTACTGTACATAGTTCTCTATGCACTAAATAAAATACCCATTTATTTATCGATTTATTTAGAAAAATTAATTCAAATGCATTTTTATACATTATAATGTAATTCTAAAATCTTTGTTGTGTTTATGCTAAATGAATGAATATCAAAAATAAACTATGAGCACTAAGAGATCAGATTACTAAAAAAAACTATTATAATTATATTAATAATAATAATAATTTTACTTTCTTAATACTTAAGCAAATTGCAGAAAATTATTGGATTATTATTTTTTATTTTTCAATGAATTTATTTTTATTTTATTGTGTGTCCAAATTAAAATTAAAAAAATAAAAATAAAAAAAAATTCATGATTATTTATATATTTTTTTTACATTGTATATATCATATTATATTATATTATACTATCTGAAAAATGTAATACAAATACACACAAAAAATACAAATATGAACTAAAATGAAATAAAAGTAAAGCTTGGACCGGCCCAGCTTTTAGCTCATGATGTCTGATCTCATCTGATCTCTGAGCGTGTGTCTGTAAACTTCCAGATAGATGCACATTTTTTTTTCACCTTCACAC